>NC_138190.1:3348872-3363872 GCF_964194105.1 Spermophilus citellus
ATCAGTTTGCCAGCTTCCTCTGAACCCAGGACCTGCTGACCCACCTGCTTGCACTGAGCTACGTCCCCAGCCCCTGGATGGATGACGTCTGGCACAAATAGGAGCAGGAGTGTCTAAGGGACCCCCTTAGCCATTGTCTGCACAGGTGAGGCTCATTGTCCCTTCCCCCCATTTCCTTTGTGGGCTAAGCCTTCCTTCCGGGCTGTGGGAGCTGCTGGCAGAAGCAAATCAAAAGCACATTCTCAGAAACGGCAGAAAAGACCGACCCTCCCCTGTCCACTCCGCCCCATCCATAAGACAGCGGTCGGTCCCAGCTGTGCCTGGCCAGGAGCAGCCTTTCCCGCTCTGCCCACGTCTCCATCAAACCCTTTGGAGCTGCGCCCGGGACACACCTCCCCGGAGCGAACATGGCCTGTGTGATCCGAGGATGGAAGGAAGCTCTCTTTCTGCCGGATTTTCAAAGGCATCCTCATCCCTTTTGAAAGGACGGCGGTGGGCAGAGGTCACGGAGCCCAGGCAGTCTGCAGGCATCACAATTCGGCAGAGTGCTTTGAGGAGCAGGGGACTCCTGGGTGCAGAAATAATCCCTGCCCCGGGAACTGGAAGAAAGAGGCGCGCCGGCGGGTGGGTTGGGAGCAGGCTTCAAGGCCCCCCCAGTCTGAGGCTCAGATGCCTGTTGATGGCTGGGGAGCGTCGACTGTGATGCGGAAATCAAAGTGCAGGGGATGAGGGTCAAAATGTGCACTCCCCAAAGGCACCAAGGAAAAGCCACCAAAATAAATAAAGCCACAGCCATTGGCCCAAATGACCTCTAGGGAACATGGCGGCCAGGCGGATGGAGGCCCACCCGTCCCTGACCTAACTGAGTCGACCAAATCGGTTAAGGAACTAACCTTGGGGAAGCTTGGGGACCCCTGGGGGCACCTCTGATTTTGAGCAGCATATTCTGAATCTCACCCCCCTTTATCTTGACAAAGAATCAGAAACCACATCTCCAAGGGGTATCCCAACATTGACCCAACTCTACCTTCATGGTCACCCCTGGCTTCCAAATCCATGCACCTGAGGGTTTCTCGGCCAGAGGAGCAGGCTAGACCCAGGGGTGGGAGAGGGTCTGGAGATATCTCTCTCACTGAGGGATGGAAATTTGTTAATAAATGCTCCAGTATCTTCACTCCTGGGCTGGAACAATTTTGAGATGATCACCTCCTTAGTCTCCCAAAGTATGTCGGGTGGGATGGAGACCCAGGTGGATCCAGGGGGAAACTGGATCTTCAACTGACAAGAACTGAATTCTGCCACCACCATTGAGCTTCAGAGTGAGCCTTGGGCTCCAAATGAGTATACAGTTGGTGCTCTGTATGCACTGGTTCAGCATGGTAGATCCAACCAACCAATTGGCGGGTGGGGGGTGATGTCTATCTTAATTGCACTGTAGAGATTTTTATGTTCTGAGTGTCCCCTTAATGGTCGCGTATAACCACTATTTACGTGAGGTGAACATTGTGCTGGGTATCAAAATGGAGGCGGGGATTGCAAATGGCTCCTCCACCCAAGGGCTTGAGTGCCATGGGATTGGGGATGCCTCGAGGGGTCTGGGAACCAACTTCCACAAATATGGAGGGATGACTGACTCTAACCGGAGGGCAGGTTTGTCAGACCCTACAGAGAAGCCCCAGCAGATCTACACGTGGGTCCCTGGCCCTGGCACACTCTGAGCGAAGGAAGGTGTCCTGTCGAAGCGCACGCCACTTGTACCAATTTGTTCGACAGCAGCAGCAGACTGATGTCAAGTGGGTTTTCTCACTTCTCCTCATTCCCCACGTCCCCCCGAGCCGCTGTCCAAACTACTTCTACCAAAATTCTTGACTTGGACTGTATTTTCGGAGATTCCCAGCTCTGCCGTACTCGTCAATTTTATTTGGGAAGAATTTCTAGCGATATGTTGACGCTGTCATTCCGCTTACCACTTGTCCCCCGTCCTTGATTGGGAGGGATTCTGAATCCTCCCTTACCGAGGAAGTTACAAGAAGGTTTCTTTTCATATGAGGTCTTCAGCATCAGCAGGATACCAAACATGGCGGACTGATGCAATAGAGATATATTCCCTTTCCCTCCAAGAACTGGAGGCTGGAGATCTGAGGTCCAGGCTGGGCAGGGCACGCTCCTCCTGACCCTGTCTTCTGGGATCCCAGACACCGTCTTCTCCCTGGGTCCTTATGGGGGGGTCATTCCTCTGTGTGCATCTGTGTCCTCGTCTCCTCCTCTACAAGGACCCCAGTCCTGCTGGGTCAGGGCCACCCTGGGGACCTCACTGCACCCCATCACCTCTGCCAAGACCCGTCTCCACACACAGGCACGTCCTGAGCTCCTCGTTGGAGGGCTTTCACATCCTTGTCTCTGCAGACTCACAAGGCGAACTGCACAATCTCCAGGTCTCTGGGTGCTGTCCCTGGTCGGTGTCCTCTGTCTTCAACTCCGTCAGCTCCGCCTGGTGCATGCCCCCGGTGCATGTCCTCTCTGGTCTTCCCCGTTGCTATTTTGTGTCTTCAAAGCACAGGAGCAGTTCGGCCCCCTTCCTGGCCGCCGGGTTTCTTTTGGAGGCGCTGGGTCACCGCGTCCACCACGGAGCCTGACCCATCAAAGGGAAACAGACACAAAGGCTCTGCTCACGGGCTGCCAGCCAAATCCGGGGAAGCCTTGGCCGTCCCTGCCCCAGGCTCACATTCAGACAGGATTAGCTCAGCTTTGCTTTCGGGGGATTCTGTTCCAGAGAAAGAAACCTTTACAGATCTGTCTTGGGATTTTATGTTGGCTGTGAAGAAGGGCTGGTGGTGACAGCCACGCTCCGGTGCCCGCACCGAGGCACACGGAATCCGCTGAGCACTCTGGCTGGCGAGGAGGAATTGGGGGTGCCCTGTGTGCCAAGGGGGGTGACACAGTGGCCCATTTCTGTACAGTGGGTATCAATACAAGCCAACTCGGATGACCCACATGTCCACGCTTGGGTACCAGCCAGTGGATGAGGGGTGAGCACCCCGGGACATCTGCCTGGTTTCTTAAAAGGAAAACCCAGGTGAACACCTAATCGTGGTGCGGATGGTAAAGCCACCTGCCTGTGCAGTGATTTTTATTGATGAATAAAACAAAAGACATAATGGAAATGCCACCTTCTCTGCTCCCCTTCGGTGGTAATTGTATTTCACATTCCTGGATGGTTTCCTAAGAATGTCATTTCCAGCCGGGCACCCAGATGCACACCTGTCATCCCAGCATCTTGGGAGGCTGAGGCAGGAGGATCCAAGTTCAAAGCCAGCCTCAGCCAAAGGGAGGCTGTGAGCAACTCAGGGAGACCCTGTCTCTCAATAAAATGCAAAACAGGGCTGGGGAGGGGGCTCAGGGGTCGAGGGCCCCTGAAGTCAATCCCTGATACCAAAAAGAAAAATAATGAATATCATTTGCCCCAAATCTGGAACTGTCAATCATCAGCTTGGACAGCCACTTTGACCTTGGAAAATGAGAGCTTGATCTCAAGGTTCAGCCTCAGGCTTTCATGCAACGTGGTTAGATCACAGAACGACCGGCTCCTCTGTCCACTCTTCACTCGTGGTTTTGCAAGGACGAGCTGCTGATCAGTCACCCCCAGGTATTTATCCCTCCCCCGAGGGGACACGTTCTGAGCCACAGGGCTCTGGGGACCTCATCATCGTGCGGAGGTCAGGGGGCATCCCCATGCAAACCCACCTGGTGCAGGTCCTCACTGAGGCCAGCAGTGGACAGCGGACTCGTGTGGCCATGGAGAAGGGAGGGGTCACCTGCTGCGGCTTCGGGGATCGTGCAACTTTACTCCATCCAAACCTCCACCCTATTGGACGGTGCTGCCCAGGCCTGGAGAGGGTCTCCACCGCAGTTGGCTGTCCCACATGCCAATCACTCCTAGACCCACCCTCGTGGACACGCCCAGGATCTCCATCATCTCGGACACCTCTTAATCCCACCAAGTGGATGATCCGCCTTGACCATCCCACCTGGGCACAAGGCAAGCGCTCTTCCGCACGTTCTGCATTTGAGGTGGACACGGATGACCAGTAGCCACGTGCCCATCAAGGGTTCTCAGGCCAGATTTGGACGCAGGAGGGTGAGAAGGGGCCACATGCAGGCCACTTGAAGTGGGGACCTCAGGGGCTCTGTGACCCCCCGGGACGGCTGGCTTTGAAGAACCAAAAGAAGTGGACATTGGCCAGTTCTACAGGTCCACCTCGTGTCCAGTCCACCACTCGCTGCATCTCGTTTAGACAGCCTGACTGCTGTCGGGGGATCAGGGCGAGCCTCACAGAGGAGGCAGACAAGGATGGAGTCCACCGTGCACTGAGGGTGGAGGTCACACACGGAGCATATCTTCAGCAAGAGGTGCAGGCTGCGGAAATTGAGCAGATGGTCCAGCAAAATCTCCACGGGCAGTGAGCTCACTGACTTTAGCATCATGCTTGAGACGGGGTCTTGCTAAATTGCTTAAGGAGCTGAGGTTGGCCTCCAACTTGTGATCCTCTTGCCTCGGCCTCCCCAGATGCTTGGGATCACAGGCGTGCAGCACCGCCTGGCCCGGCTGCATTTATTCCTTCCTCAGCACATCCCAATGCAGGGGAGAGGAGGGAGCCCAAGCACACCCATTCAGCAACGTGTGCATTCGTTGGAAACAAAAAATAAATCGTATTTTTATATATTCTAGTCTGAAAACTGTGGTAGGCATCCGTTGGGCTGGACGGCGGATGGCAATCATCTGCATACGGTGCATTCATTTAAAGGATGGTTTGACTTGAGTTGAAGATTTGATGGTAGGAGTTATTTTAAGACAACCGACGGCAGCCCTGCACTGAGAATGGCCTGCCCTGCACCGTCCGTTTATTTGTGGGACATTCACAGCGTGCAGACACCGGGGTTTTACAGCAGGTCAGACCTATAAATTGAGGGACATAATATTGTTTCTGCTTAGCAGAGATTTAGTGAGTGCATTTACGCCCATCTGTTCCTAATGGACATCCGTCTCCGTATGTTACATCAACACTGGGGAGGGGCTATCAGCTCACAGGACTTTATGCATATGTATCTCTATATTTTTTTTGCATTTTTCAGGGTCTGCTCTGTGCATAATACCCTTCAGTAACGCCAACGAGTCCGACAGCTACGTTTCCGCAGTGATTCTGCTAAGACCTTCGCAGCCATTGTCTTTAGTGCCGGATCCAGGAAGGATTACACACGTTCCGCATCTCACAAGGTCACGGGCGACGGAAGGCTGCTATCCGTTTTTCTTCATTTGTCGGGGAATATCAGAGCTATTGTGTGTGTGCCCAGACCATCCAAGTCCGTCCCATTAACATGCATATCGGAGGTTTTCATATTCAAAGCATAATGGAGTCATTTTTTATTGTTTCTGGAAAATGTTCAACTGGAATTAGTTATTCAAGGCTTAATAGAAGAAAAAGAAAACCCTTTCAATATGAAAATTAAGAGAGGGATCCTAGTCAAAGACGCTTGGCGTGGAAAGAAAACACAAGTTGTGACTGTAACACAAGGTCAGGGAGCAGTCGAGTTAAAGCGGACGCAAGGTCTCTTTGGGTCAAGGTGGTGCGTAGCAGATAGGGGTGTCCAGATGGCTCCGGATGGATCAAAACTTGCCTCGTCTTGTCATTTTCTTGTCCAAACTAACAAAATATCTGCTATATGTGGGGATTCATGATGAGAAAAGAAAGTGTACCTGCTCACTGCAAATGCGGATTTTTTATGAATATTTTTGACCGACCCCTGGTTGACTGCAGAGAGCAGAATGCTGCTTGGACGTGAGTTGGTCCTATTCAAAGATATCTCCCTTTTGCACCAGCTGAAGCAGCATCTGGAAGATTGTCTGCCTCACGGATCCCGGATGCGCCATTTCATCCCGATGCCTTCCATTGGACACCGTGGGTTTCTGTTTGGGTCCGAGGGAAGTAAGAGAACGGGGCACAAGAAGCATTAAAGAGAAAGTAACTTTGACCTTTCTGCCATCCTTGAAGCACGTCAAAACAGACCTTCAGTGGACTGTGGAAGGATCAAAGCCAAGATACGGAGCCATCACACAACCAAATGGATGGAGTTTCAGCGAGATTTTTTTTTTTTTGCTACTGTGACCAAAAGACCTGAAAAGAACAAATTGAGAGGACAAAAAAGTACATCTGAGGCTCATGGTGTCCAAGGTTCAGTCCGTGGTGGGCCGACTCCATGGCTCTGGCCCAAGGGGAGGCAGAACAAAATGGCGGCAGGGCCTGGAGGAGGAGAGCAGCTCAGGACAGGGCACCAGGGAGCAGAGAGAGCTCTGCTCACCAGGGACAGGACAGAGACCCCAAAGGCACAGCCCAGGGACCCCCTCCTCCAGCCACACCCCACCTGCTGCAGCCACCACCCAGTGAGTCCATCCAAGTGGATTAATCCACTATTAGTCTACACCTCTCACAACCCAATCCTCTGAATGTTCCTGCACCGTCTCACACATGAGCATTTAGAGGAGGAAGAGTCTCTCTGGGGCTCATGGTGTCCGAGGTCCAGTCCCTGGTGGCCGACTCCATGGCTCTGGCCCAAGGGGAGGAGAACAAGATGGCGGCAGGGCCTGGAGGAGGAGAGCAGCTCAGGACAGGGCACCAGGGAGCAGGGAGAGCTCTGCTCACCAGGGACAGGACAGAGACCCCCAAGGCACAGCCCAGGGACCCCCTCCTCCAGCCACACCCCACCTGCTGCAGTCACCACCCAGTGAGTCCATTCAAGTGGATTAATCCACTTTCAGTCTACACCCAGTGAGTCCATCCAAGTGGATTAATCCACTATGAGTCTACACCCAGTGAGTCCATTCAAGTGGATTAATCCACTTTCAGTCTACACCCAGTGAGTCCATCCAAGTGGATTAATCCACTATGAGTCTACACCCAGTGAGTCCATCCAAGTGGATTAATCCACTTATTAGTCTATACCCAGTGAGTCCATTCAAGTGGATTAATCCACTATTAGTCTACACCTCTCACAACCCAATCCTCTGAATGTTCCTGCACCGTCTCACACATGAGCATTTAGAGGAGGAAGAGTCTCTCTGGGGCTCATGGTGTCCGAGGTCCAGTCCCTGGTGGCCGACTCCATGGCTCTGGCCCAAGGGGAGGCAGAACAAGATGGCGGCAGGGCCTGGAGGAGGAAAGCAGCTCAGGACAGGGCACCAGGGAGCAAAGAGAGCTCTGCCCACCAGGGACAGGACAGAGACCCCAAAGGCACAGCCCAGGGACCCCCTCCTCCAGCCACAGCCCAAGTGGATTAATCCACTTATTAGGATACACAGTGACCAAGTGGATTAATCCACTCATTAGGATACACCTCCCGTAACCCAATCATTTTACCTCTAAACCTTCTTGCACTGTCCGTGTGAGGTTTTAGGGGACACTTCAGATGGACACCATAACAGGTGGACAACAAGGATTCCAAAGAAATAACGACATCCTTGGGTCAACAAAACCCGCGTGAGTCCATTTCCAGTGGTCCGACTCTGTAAAGTCTGTTTTTTTGTTGTTGTTTTTTTTTTTAAATAAAGGTGAAATAAAAAGCAAAGCACCTTCCAAAGGAAGGGAAAATAACCCCAGATAAAAACACACCGTTAGATAAGAAGAAAAGAAATGACAGTGGAAAGAGGGAAATATCTGGATTAAACACAAAACGCCTTTTCCGAGTGACTGTCTTTGAGACTCTCTTAACAAGTGTCGGTGGCTGGGAACATAAAAACCGCCGAGTTGTTTTGTTAGATTTCTCCGCTTTGTGCAGAAGCAAACTGTAAACTAATGAGACCCGGAAAGGGCAGGAGGAAGATAAACACAATTATTTCGTTATAAGCTTCTTAGGTTGTTTGTGGCATTGTTGAAAGCAGCCTGTGATGAGTTGATAAGGATCAGACGCCCGACAGAAGGACTTTGCAACAGAATATTCTGAGCTAAAGGACATTACCTTAATCTACTTAGTCTGCCGTAACAAGACCCCCACCCCGGGGGCTCATAGATGCCAGACCCCGACTGCTCTCAGCTCTGCGGCTGCAGCCCGAGGTCCAGGTGGGGCAGATGCAGGGTCGGCTGAGGGCTGCTTCCTGGCTCAGAGATGGTGCCTTCTCCTGGGTCCTCCATGGTGGCAGGGCAGGGGGCTCTCTGGGTCTCTTTTATGAGGACCCTCGTCCCCTTCATGGGCTGCAGCCTGTGACCTCAGCCCCTCCCAGAGCCCCACCTCCAACACCAGCACCTGGAGGGAGAATCGAACATGGGAATTTGGGGACACCCACACTCAGGTCATTGCACTGCGCAGAGGGCTGGTGCGTGACCGTATGAGTCTCCCTGGGCTGCTGTAACAAAACAGCCCAGTTTCACTTGTAGACCCCAGACCCCGACTGCTCTCAGCTCTGCGGCTGCAGCGCGAGGTCCAGGTGGGGCAGATGCAGGGCCTGCTGAGGCTGCTTCCTGCTCACACCGGGCGCCTTCTCCTGAGGACCCTCGTCCCCTTCATGGGCTGTAAGTGTTATAGAGACGGAAGGTTTGTCCCAGAATTAAAAGGCTTTCCTTACCCTCCCTTCTTGTCCCTCCAATCACACCCTTCTGTAAGCCTGGAGAAAACAGGTTCCGACTTTGCAACAGGTACCTCGGTGGATGATTCACTAGCTCCCGGGGGGGGGCGGGGGGGCACTTGGGAAACTATGAGGTTAGAGTCACCAACTCAGAGTTAAAATCGAGGCCGTGTTGTCCTCCAAGTGTGCAAGGTTGGGCAAAGCGCTCACCGTGCCCTGGGATTAGAAAGCGAGCTAAATATAGATTTCAATAACTGCTGTCCCTTGGAGGAGTCCAAGGAGGGTTCTTGGTGAGTTTGAAACAGCTGCGCTAAGAAATAGTTTTGTCGAAACAGAGAGACTCACCGTGCTACAGCCTGTGAGGTTTTATGGGGGAGATTTCAGCGAATCAAACAGCAGGTCTGTCACCCGCCTTGTGAGCGAGACATTGGAGTTCACGTCCATCTGTCCTCCAAGATCGCGGGCAGGACAAGATCCATGTCTGCTGACCACCTTGATCCAAAGGATGATATTCCCATCTATGTATTTTATTCTATTTTTTATATTTTTTTGGTACCAGAGATTGAACTCAGGGGCACTCGACCCCTGAGCCCCCTCCCCAGCCCTATTTTGCATTTTATTTAGAGACAGGGTCTCACTGAGTTGCTTAGGGCCTCCCTTTGGCTGAGGCTGGCTTTGAACTCGTGATCCTCCTGCCTCAGCCTCCCGAGCCGCTGGGATGACAGGCATGTGCCGCCGCGCCTGGCTCAGAGACATCTTTTAAATGCAAGTGCCCAGGCTCGTGGCCAAAATATCGTCGACAAGTCACGATGACCATTTGGGGAAAAAAAAAAATGGAATGATTTGTGCAAATCATCTAAGCAGAGAGATTCTTTTTTTTTTTTTCCAATTCAGAAGAGTCACTGCGACCGTTCTGAACAACGGCCAAATCGTAGGTTTAAAAATACAGAACTTGGAACAAATGACCGGATCTGGCTAACTTGGCTTCCGAAACGGCCATCCTGGCCGGCCACCCTCCTGCAGGAGGTGACCCACGTCCTGACCTTCATTAGCGGAGAGAGTGGGGTTTGTTTCTAGGACACCGTAGAAGGTCCCCTGAGCTCATTTGCGGGATCCCGGAACAGCCCTTCTGCTGCGTGGTGGATCTGACCGTGATGAGCACGGAGCCAACCTCTGATTGCAACCGTCATCAAAGGGAAGAACCAGCGGCACCAACCTGCACAGCTGCCCGGGGTCCCGCGCCCTGTCCCCCCAGACATCTGGTCTACCCTGGGAACGGAGCCACCTGTCTGTCCGTGCGGACGGCGGGGTTCCTGTTTCCGTTTGGCACTGCAGAGATCTGTGTCTGTAGTTCTCCATCATCGTCACAAATGCGACCCAGCCCCTGCCCCCTGGGGTTCCTGGGTGACAGCCAGTTGGCAGGTGTTTGGAGCATTTGGCTTTGGGTGAAGTTCGACATGCACCTGCATTTAAGGTGATCGAAACAGGCTGCTTTTCAATTCCGCTCCCTTTTTAACTCTTATTTCTGGTGCCTCCGTGTCTCTGGGCCAAATCATGGAGTCTCTCCTAATATCTATTTTTTCCCCCTTTTTAAATTTTTTAAATTTGTTCAATGGTGACTGTTTCATTAGTTATAAATGACGATTTCCACTCTCTCGGTGACTTCAGTGACTCATAGACGAGGAGGAACTATGATCCAAACGCTCGAAAGGGGAGAAGTCAGAAACGATTGGACAGTCTTCGGTTGTGTGCCCTTCTGTGTGGTGCGATGGACGCACGCACTAAACTGCCCTGTGCTTCCTGAAATGTCCATCATTCCTCGGTGCAGTGTATCTGTGGGGTATATGCTACCCTCCTGTTAATTGTCCAGGAGTTGCCTTGCTTCTCGGATACATTGTTGCAGTATTTAATGTTCATATGTATATAATGTGTTTAGTATTATCTTCTCCCTTTTCTTCCTATTCCTGAGGCTTCTTTCCATACACGAGCAAATCATCATGCACATCTAAGGCTTTAATATTCACCTTGAACAATGACTAATGATCATTGTTGAAAAATAGAGACCATGGGGGTTTGCGCGAGATGGGGGGAAAGAAGCCACCATGATTTTTTTTTTCTTTTTTAATATATGTGGACATCCAAGAAAGAGCCTCAGGTTCTTTGTAGAGGGTTCTCCCCCAGCGCCCAGCCGTTAGGATCAGCAGGTGGTTTTCTTCTCTGCAGTCTAAGGCTCCCACGTCCAAACCCCGATCTCATGCTGCAGCTGCATACAAGGTGAGGAGGAACCTGAATGAGACAGAGTAAGAACCAGAATGGCCGGTGTGTGTGTCCGCCCTCGTCTGCACGCTCTGTGAGCTGCATTTCCACTTTCTTTGCCACCTTTTCCGAAGAGTGACAAGGGACATATTAAGTTGAGATTCTCTCGAGGAGCCAGGATGCCGCTCAGGCTCTTGATCCCGACAGAATCAAGAGGAGAGCCAGGCCCTTCAAGCAGGATCGAGCCTGCTCCGCTGAGTTAATTACCGGGTATTGTTCCCTCCTCGGTCCTTCAGTGAGTTCCCCTGGGGCCAGGAGTGGCCTCCCATGAGGACGACGTTGAAGATGCCTCCAGAAGGAGGTGAAATCAAGCCCAGGATATCGCCCACGAGGCAAAATCCAGGCCAGTCTGACTGTAAGAACTCACTCAATTCTGTCCATTCAGATGCTCGGGAAGTTCTCCCGGTGCCAGAAATCCCCCCGGGAGGCTGTCAGGACAAGCGCTGTCCAGACTGCAGGATCTCAACTCTACCCAACGCAGATCCTCGGCTCCCAGAGCCCCGAATCCCCAGAAATGCAATTACGCCCGACGGTGTTGCTATTTTGAACCACTGAGGTCATTTCCCAGGAAGTGATTAGTGCACTGAACAAGGCTCTGGTGTGGCTGGTTACTAGGAAAGCGGGGTCAGCTGAGGCTCTTAGAGGACGGACCGGACAAGAATGCAGTCTGAGCCGGGCACAGGGGCGCTGGCCGGTAAACCCAGCAGCTCGGGAGGCTGAGGCAGGAGGACCGTGAGTTCAAAGCCAGCACAGTTGATATGGGCTCAGAACCTGGCTGTGAGGCAGGCGCGGTCCTGACCCAGAGAGGGTCTCGCGGTTGTTACGACCTGAGTCCCCTCCTCCCTTCCGATGTCACACTCTTCCTGAGCTTGAGTGTTTCCGTGCTGGGTACCCGGGATTGGACCCAGGGGAGTCTAACCTCGGACCGGCCTCTCTGGCCCTTTGATGTTGTATTTACAGACAGGGCCTCCTGAAGTGCTCAGGGCCTCCCTCAGAAGCTGAGGCTGGCTTTGAACTCTCCACCCTCCTGCCTCAGCCTCCCAAGCTGCTGGGATTGCAGGCGTGCACCACCAACACCTGCTTTTCTATCCTAGGGCTTTGTGAACACACCACAGCTGCACACTCGCAAATCCTTTCTCTCAAATGCAGATGAGGACGTGGGGACAAGGCTCCCTCCGATGTGGCTGGTGGGACTGCAAATGGGTGCAGCCACTCTGGAGAGCAGGATGCAGACTCCTCAGAAAACTGGGAATGGAACCACCATGTGACCCAGCTGTCCCACTCCTCGGTCTATACCCCAAGGACTTAAAATCAGCCCACGACAGGGACGCAGCCACATCCGTGTGTACAGGAGCTCAATTCACAATATGTAAACCATTAAGCCAGGCTAGGAGCCCTTCAGCAGGTGAATGGATAGACAAAGTGTGGTATCTATACACAGTGGAATATTACTCAGCCTTGAAGAAGAATGAAATTATGACATTTGCTGGAAAATGGATGGAGCTGGAGACTATCATGCTAAGGGAAATAGATCAGTCCCCCAAAACCAAAGACCAAATGTTTTCTCTGATGTGTGAATGATAATTCACAATGGGGTGGGGGTCTAGGGAAGAACTGAGGTGCTTTGGATTAGGCAGAGGGGAGCGAAGGAAAGGAGGGGTGTGGGGCAGGAAGGACAGTGGAATGAATGGGACATGGTGACTCTGGGTGCACATAAGACCACAGGACCAGGGTGACTCTACCCCATGTCCAACCAGAAGGAGGAGAAGGGACACTCTGTCTATGTAGGACGTGTCCAAGTGCCGTCCACTGTCCTGTGTCACTAATTAGATCAAATTTTAAGAATCATCTTACAAGGAGCTAAATGTAAGAGCTGAAATTATAAAACGGTTTTAAAAAAAAAGATTCATTTTCTTTGTTTCAGTTTGGGGACGTGGCAACAGGGAGTGTTGGTCGTGAACCTTTGGGGGCTTAAAAAACCCTCGATCTCTCTTTCCCTGGACTAACACGGCCGGCTGAGCTTCCCCAAGTTCTGCCCAGAGGCAGCCCGTCTTCTCCTCCTTATGGAATCTCTTCATGTTTTCCTTCTTTTCTCTTTCCCTTTGTGCTGCTGGGGATGAACCCAGGGCTCTCTGCGCGCTGGACAGAGGCTCCACCTCTGAGCTACCCCCCAGCCTCGGACTGCATGCCCTTCAGACGCTGATGGCAAGAGACACCCAGCAGGGGCTCTCGGCCTGCTGCACACAGAAGCCAGCCCCGGGGGCACTGGGGTTTTGCAAAAAGGCTGGCTGGGCACAGTGGTGGTGCATGTGTATGATCCCAGCAGCTGGGGAGGCTGAGGCAGGAGGATGTCGAGTTCAAAGCCAGCCTCCGCCAAAGGGAGGCCCTAAGCAACTCAGGGAGTCCCTGTCTCTAAATAAAATGCAAAATAGGGCTGGGGACAGGGCTCAGGGGTTGAGTGCCCCTGAGTTCAATCCCTGGTACCCTCCTGCTCCACTCTAAAAGGCAATAAGCTCTTGGAGTGGGTTCCTATATTCCAAGGCTTGAAATCACTCTCTGGCTTGGTCTCTTGCAATTTGGTGTCTTCTTTTCTGAACCATAAATTCTTTACCAGGGATGATTTGAAGGCTGCTCCCAGGCCCTGGGACCTCAGGAACTGGGAACTCAACGAGTGTTTTTTTTTTCTTCTTACAATTGCCTGTTTTCTGGTGTGTTGTTATAGTATCACAAAATGGACAAAGGCTCCCTCCTTGTGTCTCAGCCTGAAGGTGCAGCCTCAAGTTTCACACTTACCCGTCTTATGCATTTCATGACTTTACCATTCCTTCAAAAGTTACCCTTTATAAAGATTTTCCCCTCTATCGGACGGACTTATTTAAGAAACCAACTTCCCAAGGAGAAACATTATCGACAGACCCATCTACCCGGTTCCCCTGGAGATGCATTTCAAATTTCCACCAAGAAAACAATTACCAGGTACAGCTCGATTCTAGGAGGGTACGATCTTGTCTGGGAACAAGTTTTGTCGGTTCCCTGACCTTTCGGGCTTACCGTCGGATGCCAAGTCTGCACTGTAGTTTGAATGTCGAGCTGGTTCTAAGTCTTTTTTAAAAATTGATGATGCTTGTCAGCAAAAGTGTCTGTCGGCTTCTTGGCTAACGGTCCTTCCCGGGTAGGATAAGGAGGTTCTGGGGAGTCAAGCCTGTGGCTCTCTGAACCTTGTCCTGCCTCTCCTCCTTGGGACCCTGATGTGGCTTGGATATGGGTTGAGGTGTGTGTTGTGCCAGGGTTTATGGTTTGGATCTGAGGTCTTCAATATGGAGGTCTTAAGAGGCGTGGCACCTTTAAGAGGTGGGGCTTAGCGGGAGATGCTTAGGCTATTGGGGGAGTGGCTTAATAACAGTCCTTAGGCTATTGGGGGTGTGGCTTCTCATGGAAATCTGGATCCCTCTCAGAAGACAGCGGATATTCAAGTGCAGAACTGGCCCCTCGTCCTCTCTTTGTCCCCCACTCTTGCCACGCCATCTCCCCATCTGTCACCTACCAGAGAGATCGGTACCAGAGAGTTTGCACTTTGAGCCTCCAAAACTTAGCTAAATAGGTCTCATTTTTCTGGTTGGATGTGATATAGAACCACCCAGGTCCTGTGGTCATATACGCACACAGGGTCATAATGTCCCATTCATTCTACTGTCCTTCCTGCCCCATACCCCTCCTCTCTCTTCACTCCCCTCTGCCTAATCCAAAGTCACTCTATTTTCCCCTAGCTACCTACCCTTATTGTGAATTAGCACCTGCAGATGAGAGAAAACACTTGGCTTTTGTTTTTTGGAGGGATTGGCTTATTTCACTTAGGATGATATTCTCTAGTTTTATCCATTTACTGGTAAATGTCATCCTTTCATTCTTCTTCATGGCTGAGTAATATTCCATTGTGTATAGATACCACATTTTCCTTTTCCATTCATCTAGTGAAGGGCACCTAGGTTGGTTTCACAGTGTAGCTATTGTGAATTGAGCTGCTATAAACATTAATGTGGCTGTGTCCCTGTAGTATGGGCTGATTTTAA
>NC_138190.1:3368872-3383872 GCF_964194105.1 Spermophilus citellus
GCAATTGCACGAACACTCGGTTCTCTCCAAGCCACCCGCCTCGGAGTTCTGTGCAGGCTGATTTGAAGGTAATGAAGCAATCTATATTTAGGCACTTTGCAGAGGTTTTTATTTTGGGCTAAATGTTAAGTATACATTTTTTTTTTCTGTCGGAAAGCAGGTTTTCGAGAGAGTGTTTGGAACCTGACTCGTGTTTGAATCTGTCTCATCTCATTGCACGGCACAACTTCCTTTGCATCCTGACGGACGGGGAGTTGCAAGGTGGATTGTATTGGTCAATGTCCATCCAAACACCATCAAATAGTCGATGAGAGAATTTAGAGGGTTTCTCCATTTAGACCTTAGGCAGCGGAAATCTCGGTACAAACAGGACACACAGCCCGACATCCTAACAGACCGAACGTGGCCCTCACATGACCACCGTGTAGGGGGACGTGGACTGCACACCTGTAAAAATCAAAATTCTTGGCCCTGATTTCTCTCCCTCTTCTTATTTATCCTTTTCATTCCTACTTGATTTTTTTGCATTTGGTTTATTCATTATTTTGTTGGCTTATTATTCGTTTTCTGTATTTCATGTTCTTTTATAAACTACTTTAAATCCTTTGTAGAGAAAGAAAAGCAATCGATGCATGTCTGGATAGATGCATGTCTGGATGAATGGATAGATGGAAGGATGGGTGTTGGATGGATGGATGGATGGGTGGATAGACGAATGAGTGAATAAGAGGACAGATGGATGGATAGATGATGGATGGATTAATGTGTGGATGAATGGATGGATACGTGGATGATTGATTGATGGGTGGATTGATGAATAGATGGGATGAATGGATAAGTAGGTAGATGGATGGGAGAAAACAAATGAATATACACATATATGTATAGATGTATGGATGAATTGATGGGTGGACAGATTGATTTGTGGATTTAGAGTAGATTGATGTGAAAATGGATGGATGGATGGACAGATGTATGTGTGGATGGATGGATAAATGGATGGATGGATAGATATGTGGATGGATGAGTGGATGGATGGATGTGTGGATGTGTGGATGGATGGATGTGTGGATGGATAGATGAATGGATGGATGTGTGGATGGATGGATGGATGGATGGATGTGTGGATGGATGGATGGAGGGATGGATGGATGGATGTGTGGATGGATAGGTGGGTGGATGGATGGATGGGTGGATGGATTGATGGATGAATGGATGGATGGATGTGTGGATGGATGGATGGATGTGTTGATGGATGGATGGATGTGTGGATGGAGGGATGGAGGGATGGATGGATGGATGGATAGATAATGTGTGGATGGATGGATGGATGGATGGATGGGTAGAAGGATGGATGGTTGTGTGGATGTGTGGATGGATGGATGGATGTGTGGATGGATGGATGGATGTGTGCATGGATGGATGGATGGATGGATGGATGTGTGGATGTGTGGTTGGATGGATGGATGTGTGGATGGATAGATGAATGGATGGATGTGTGGATGGATGGATGGATGGATGGATGGATGTGTGTATGGATGGATGGAGGGATGGATGGATGGATGTGTGTATGGATGGATGGAGGGATGGATGGATGAATGTGTGTATGGATGGATGGAGGGATGGATGGATGGATGTGTGGATGGATAGGTGGGTGGATGGATGGATGGGTGGATGGATTGATGGATGGATGGATGGATGGATGGATGTGTGGATGGAGGGATGGATGTGTGGATGGAGGAATGGATGTGTTGATGGATGGATGGATGTGTGGATGGAGGGATGGAGGGATGGATGGATGGATGGATGGATAGATAATGTGTGCATGGATGGATGGATGGATGGGTGGATGGGTAGAAGGATGGATGGTTGTGTGGATTGATGGATGGGGTGATGTTTGAAAAAAATGGATGGGAATAAGCAGGAAGATGAATATGTGTATGGGTATATGGGTGGATGGATGGGTGGATGCATAAACGGATGGATGGATAAGTATACCTTGAGTAAATGAACAAATGGATGCACGGACAAATCAGTCAAAGAATATATTCTCTGTCATCAAATCTTTCGTGTAGCTACTGTGCTCCACCAGATGATCACTTTATCCTCTCCTTCTCTCTATTGCTACCAAAACTGCTCATTTTGGCTTAGTTCTTGAGTGTTCAGATTTCCAATCATTTCTTTTGCTTCAAGCATCCTTCCTCTAAGAAAATCTGTCTTTTTCCTTCTTCTTTTCCAAATTTAGTTGTTCCCTTTGTTCCTCACCCAAACACCTTGAGTATATCTCTAGTAGAGCACAGGACACAGACTTTGCGGCCTCTCTCCTTTAACCCACGGTGCTCCTCGTTATTGTTACTCTTATTATGTAGTTAAACCAAACGAGGCTGAGGGGGCTTGGATGGGTCGCCTGAGATTACAAACCTGGTAAGTGCTGGAACAAAGATAGAACCCAAGGTGTTATGGCTCCAAAGCTTATGTTCTCCATAATGACAATATCATCTGATGGGGTGAAGATTTTTTCTTAGGAGAAGAAAAAAATCATACTTATTTAATGCATAAAGCTCAGAGAAAGAGGGCATACACAGCAGTATATCTGGTTAGATTTTCATGGGGGTGGGTATATCAGAATAAATGTGTTGGAAGACAATAAACAGTGGGTAATAAAATAGTAAAATATAATATAATAAAATATGATAATAAAATATAATAATAAAAGTGGCTGAGAATCATTGGGTCACACCATCTACTCCTAACAGCCATGGTGCACCGCTTTCATTAGAAGCCTCAGAGATGGGTACATAGATGCACAGAAGAATAAAAGACTTTAGGCACTTGTTCCTATGGTTTCAGACACTAAGAGGGTCTCCAATGACCACAACTTCTGGAATTTATATCCCTGTTTGATTTCTTTCATTGAGTGTGGAGCTGTCTAGGGATTGAACTCGAACCACTAGAACTCATGAACGATAATGGGATGCCATCCACAGTGAGGTCTCTGTGTTAGTCAGCTTTCACTTGCTGTGACCAAAATACCTGATCAGGACTATTTAGAGGATAAAAAGGTTATTTTAAACTCATATTTTCAGAGCTTCAGTCCATGGTTGGTCGACTCCATGGCTCTGGCCCAAGGGGAGGCAGAACAAAATGGCAGAAGGGCCTGGAGGAGGAGAGCAGCTGTCTTTATAGATAGAGGGTCCCCATGTCCTGATTTGCTTAGGAAAGTGATGATGGACATCCGGTATATCCAGGACGGTTATTAACTCTGCTTCCTTTTTCTCCCTAAAGTTCTCCGTTTGGTGGATGAATCCTAACCTTTCCACCCTCCCCCTTAAGCTCATAATAATGATCATGATCGACAGCAGAAGTGTTGGGTTACTTCCGCCATTTTGGAAAATTCCACTGGATGCAAACATTTGGACGTTCATTGCAATTAATACAAAGAATGATTTAGATGCCCAATGCGAAGGGTTGTTCTATTCATGGGGACGGAATGATCGCTGAGGGGTCCACAAACAATAAAGATGGACAATGGTAGAGTCTCTGTATTCCATCAACTGGATTCATCTCTCCCGCCAGGAAAAGGGCAGGGTGAAGGAATTTCAGGGAACTCAAAGCTGGAGGCGTTATTCTTCACGTGTCAGCTTGGTTTGGCTTGAATGAGATTTCTGAAGTGTCCTCTCCCTTGTTTGCATTTCAAAGAGGACTTGGGCTCTCTCCAGTTGCACCGGTGACCTCCTGTGTCAAACAAAGTCCCCCCGAGACTTTGCCAATTAGATAGTGCGAGTAGGTTTTATCTCGGTCACTGTCGCTATTGTGACTCTGACGATCCTATTTCTAGGACACTTCTGTTCCAAGAGCATGCCATCGCCGGAGAAGTCCACCTCTTGGCAGCCATATAAATGCAGGGTCGCTGGGTGGTTTCGTCAGGTAGACACACCTTTTGTATCCTCCACGCGGGTGGACGATAACGGATTCATGCACCAAATAGACTCACAGTCTTCTTACGAGTGCATGCTCCCAGGAAGACCCAGCAGGGAATGGAGCCTGGTAAGTCCATCTGAAGCTAATTGCTTGCTATATTGGAGGGCTGGCCAGCTGAAGAATAATCAGTGGAACAGCTTTGATGACATTTGCTGGACTCTCATCTTTGCTTAGGGAAACCCCCCTGATTCCCTGAGAATGTTGCCTACGTAAAGACCGCAGCATATGGTCCATTTGGGAAGACATATGTTAGAGTCCCAGGCCCTCGAGCAGAACTTGCCCAAATTTGTGTCTTGCTCATCTCTGAATTTCCAGAAAATGGAAATACACTGGAAAGTGTCCCCTCTGTGTCCCCTTGAAGGTAGGATACGGGTGTGCACGGGGAACCCCCAGAACTTGTCTCTGGAAGTCTGTCCCCACGGGAAGGAGGTGACAAAGGAAGCTCATTCCCCCTGATAAAGGCCCTTTTTTTCTTTTATCCATCTGCTCGCTGCATGACCGATTCATCTATTAGCTTTGGCCTAGAAGACCCACCATCTGTTCCCAGAGGTAACCGGCCAATACCAGAGCCCAACGACTTCTGGTACCCTGCGTGGACTTTGGCAAGACTGGGGCACAGCCCCAAACGGGCCGCTGGAACATCTGGGCTCCAACTGGCTCCTTGCCTCTTATCTCCAAGCACCAGAGGAATGAGTGAGCCTGGCCATGACAGAGTGGCGCCATCTTGGATGGTAAAGAGTGCGGGAGGGAGAATCTCTGCGACTCTGCTGGTGATCCGCGAAGACACTGTCTGCCACGTCCCACCAGAGGCTGGTGCTTCCTGGGGACCACTGAGATGGCACAGAGACAACAGGGGTCCATTAACATTGGCAATTCCCAGTGGGAGTTTGAACCAGGGGAGGTGAAACGCATCGATTGAGAAGAGGCAGCGATGCATTTGGAAGTCCCTGTGCACAATGGGTGTGGCCCCATGTCCTCCCACAGCCAGGGAACTCAACTGCATCTCTGGTACAACAGGTGACCTTTCCCTATGCTCCAAAGTGAGCCTCTGCTGTAATATAAACGGGCTATTCTGTTGTTAACGTGGATCTAACCCGCAAAGCAAAAAATTTATCTGTGGGATATCTGCTCTCTTGGCACTGAGCGAAAGGAAGTGACTGTTGTGCACCCCAAGTGTTGGAGGTGGGGCTCTGGGAGGGGCTGAGCTCAAGAAGTGCAGCCCATTAATGGGACCCAGAGAGCCCCCTACCCTTCCACCATGTGAAGACCCAGGAGAAGGCGCCCTCTGTGAGCAGGAAGCAGCTCTCAGAAGACCCCGCGTCTGCCCCACCTGGACTTGGAGCTGTGAGCAGTCAGGGTCTGTTGTTCCTAAGCCTCGTGGTCTATGGTATTTTGTTACAGCAGCCAGCGTGGCCTGAGACTGTCTCCACTGAGCCGACTGCAATGCAGATTGACCTGTCGAAATGGAGACCTCTCCTTCAAGGCAAATGCGTCCACCCGTCACCGCCACCAGGAGGAGAGTTGGGAAGTGCTGGTTTGCCTCGTCTTTGTTTCCACTGAGGAGGACAGAGGAGAAGAAAGGGTTGGAGGACCCCAGGCAGCCCGGGCGGGTGGTGCAGCAAAATGACCAGAGATGGATGCAACATCCTTTTCAGGCTTTTCTCAGAAATGTTTGCATTCAGACAGGAGCCAGGGAAATGGGTCGTGTTCCGCCAACACTCCTGATGGTGAGAAATGCAACAGACCTGGGGTTCTGGAAGGTGCTTCTGATTTGTTTTGATAGGATCCCTCCGTATCGGCCACACAGCTGTTTCTAGTGTATTTCCCCCACCACGGTGAGCATGATAGAGGCTCTCTATTGATCCGCTCATTGACAAATGGCACCATCTGGATTCCTCCAGAGAGCAGCAGGAGCTGAATGCAAATTGTAAAAGGAATAAACCAAGAGATCTGATTTCTTGGGCTTTAGTTCTTTAAAAACAAAAAAAGCTCCTGTGTTTTAAGATGGTTTTCTTTAGTCTTTTTTATTTCAGGTGGTCGCTAATGCACCGTGGAAATGGGGATTGATTCTAAGATCTCTCTGGGAAGATAGAAATAGAGCGAGAGACACAGGCTTTTCCGGGGAAAGGCATTTCTCTAAGAACGCACCTGGCGGGCCAGGATAAGGGCACTCGAAGGTGATGTCACAGAGTCCTGACAAATGGCCGTTGACAAGTGGCTATTGACACTCCAGGGGGAAATGATCCTGCTCCTCACTGGGAATAACCAGGAAACACCAGCTTTGGTTGGAATGCTTTTGTAGTGTCCATATAAGAAGAGAGTGACTGTCAGGAGGTCCATTCAGCAAAGGATTCCCCCAAAATCCATCCTATAAGTTGGATCTGACATGTTCCTCAAAGGTCCTGTGTCCAACGCCTAGTCCCCAGAGTGGCGCCATATTGGGTGGTACAGAGTGGCGCCATATTGGGTGGTACAGAGTGGCGCCATATTGAGAGGTACAGAGTGGCACCATATTGGATGGTAGAGAGTGGCGCCATATTGGGAGGTACAGAGTGGCGCCATATTGGATGGTAGAGAGTGGCGCCATATTGGGAGGTACAGAGTGGAGCCATATTGGATGGTAGAGAGTGGCGCCATATTGGGAGGTACAGAGTGGCGCCATATTTGATGGTAGAGAGTGGCGCCATATTGGGAGGTACAGAGTGGTGCCATATTGAATGGTAGAGAGTGGTGCCATATTGGGTGGTACAGAGTGGCACCATATTGTATGGTAGAGAGTGGCGCCATATTGGGAGGTACAGAGTGGTGCCATATTGGGAGGTACAGAGTGGCACCATATTGGGAGGTACAGAGTGGCGCCATATTGGATGGTAGAGAGTGGCACCATATTGGGTGGTACAGAGTGGCACCATATTGGATGGTAGAGAGTGGTGCCATATTGGGTGGTACAGAGTGGCACCATATTGTATGGTAGAGAGTGGCGCCATATTGGGAGGTACAGAGTGGCACCATATTGGGAGGTACAGAGTGGCACCATATTGGGAGGTACAGAGTGGCGCCATATTGGATGGTAGAGAGTGGCACCATATTGGGTGGTACAGAGTGGCACCATATTGGATGGTAGAGAGTGGCGCCATATTGGGAGGTACAGAGTGGCACCATATTGGGAGGTACAGAGTGGCGCCATATTGGATGGTAGAGAGTGGCGCCATATTGGGAGGTACAGAGTGGCACCATATTGGGAGGTACAGAGTGGCGCCATATTGGATGGTAGAGAGTGGCGCCATATTGGGTGGTACAGAGTGGCGCCATATTGGATGGTAGAGAGTGGCGCCATATTGGGAGGTACAGAGTGGCGCCATATTGGGAGGTACAGAGTGGAGCCATATTGGATGGTAGAGAGTGGCGCCATATTGGGTGGTACAGAGTGGCGCCATATTGGATGGTAGAGAGTGGCACCATATTGGGAGGTACAGAGTGGCACCATATTGGGAGGTACAGAGTGGCACCATATTGGGAGGTACAGAGTGGCGCCATATTGGATGGTAGAGAGTGGCGCCATATGGGTGGTACAGAGTGGCGCCATATTGGGAGGTACAGAGTGGCGCCATATTGGATGGTAGAGAGTGGCGCCATATTGGGAGGTACAGAGTGGCGCCATATTGGATGGTAGAGAGTGGCGCCATATTGGGTGGTACAGAGTGGCACCATATTGTATGGTAGAGAGTGGCACCATATTGGGAGGTACAGAGTGGTGCCATATTGGGAGGTACAGAGTGGCACCATATTGGATGGTAGAGAGTGGCGCCATATTGGGAGGTACAGAGTGGCACCATATTGGGAGGTACAGAGTGGCGCCATATTGGATGGTAGAGAGTGGCGCCATATTGGGAGGTACAGAGTGGCGCCATATTGGATGGTAGAGAGTGGCACCATATTGGGTGGTACAGAGTGGCACCATATTGTATGGTATTGAGTGGCACCATATTGGGAGGTACAGAGTGGTGCCATATTGGGAGGTACCGAGTGGCGCCATATTGGGTGTTGCCGGGACTTTTAGGAAGTGGGGATTAGTGGGGGATCTTCAGGTCATTGGAGTGTGCCCTTGAAAGGATTAGTGGGACCCTGATCCCCTTCTCTCTCTTTTTTTTCCTCCTGGTCATGAGGTAAGTGGATTTTCTCCACCACATTCTCCTGCCGTAGTGGGTTACCTCAGTACAGGACCAAAAGTAGTGAAGCCAATCAGTCATGGACTGGAACTCCAATACCTCAAGCCACAATAACCCTTTTCTCTTTATAAGTTGATTATCTCAGGTTTATTATCTATAGTACCAGAAGGGGGACCAATGCAATGCACCCCATTGTAAAAAGACAAATGTCTCCATTATTAAAATCTGCCTACGGAAACCAGACTGGATCGACAGCCTCTTTCCACCCGACTTCTCACGTTAGTTTGAAATCTCTGGGAATGCCACGGCTCACCAATCTTCATGGGGATGGGAGTGAGTAGAAAATCCATCTCCATGTAAGAGTGTATTTTAGAAATGTGAATTGTGCATTTTGCTACTAGCTGAAGCTCCAGGAACGGAAAAAAAAAATCCAGGTGGGGTGTGAAAGGGAAGAGATGGAGAAAAGGAAATTAATATAGATCTCATAAAAATGTAGGTTCGCCTTGCGCTTGAAATGCAAATGCGATGGAATTTCATTCAAAATCAATGCTTGGATCCATGAAGTGGTGAGCTCACAGTGAACTGGCCATATCCATCAGCATTCACAAGTTGAAGAAAGAGGCACATATCATACAGGTACCGACAGACGCATGATCAGAAGGTGAGTCCACATAACCAGTCCCTGGGACAAAATAACTGAGGATTATCTTCATGGCAGAAAATTCCCACTCCTGGATTGTCTTCCACCAATAACCACTCCTCACTCCCTATTGTGCCAAATGAAATCATCTTTATTTATTTATTCTATTGCTGACAAACGTTTAGGTTCTTTCCTGCTCTTGACTAGGATGAGTAGCAAGACAATAAACATTTTTGAACAAGTCTTTTGGGCGTGTGAGTGTGCATCTCTGTCACACCTGTGCTTCAGAATGGAAAGGTAGATCTGTGGCCGATGTTCATGGACATGGCCAAATAAGGATCAGATCCATGCAATCCCCCACCTGCCTTGAAAGTGACGTCCAGTTGCTCTTTATTTTTTTACCACTTGATGTCTGTTTTTTCTCATTTTAGTGGTTGTATACTGTTCTTTCTCCTTTAGGCTTTAGTTGAAACTTTCCTGACCCCTGATGAATGCCAATATCAATGAAATGGTGGGCCTTTTACTTGTTGATTTCTAGGAGCTCTTTCTATATTGAGGATACATAGCTTTTGCTCTGATAAAAACCCTGTACCTCCTGATTAGCATCTTCTATTTCTTCAACTCCCTTTCCTTATTTATTAAGTGGATCCCATTTTCCTCTTGTAGGTAGTAAAACCCATGAAACTTTTTTCTTTATTTTAGGAGTTCTTCCTCTCACATAAAAATGTCATGTAGGACTCGGTACCATCAAGTGATGAAGTCCCGCCGGTTTCTCCTGTTGGGAATCTAAACACTAGGAAACAGCTCTGATAATGTGAGGAAGAACTGTTCGAATAGCGAATGGACAGCTATATGATACCCACCGTTCCTTGGTGACCGCACGCTACATTTAGAACTCATCTGTCCCACAGCCAGGATCTGTCTTTGCTTAAGCAGAGACGTAGGAAGCATTTGGGACCAAGGCTGGGGCAAAGCTTGCTTGGCATGCATGGAATTATAAAATGAGGCATTTCAAAGTAATAACTAGGATTCACGTTAAACCGTAAATACGCCTTCGGTGATTTACCTGGTTCTTTTGCAAAATGCATCGCGACTCTACGGAAAGGTGCTGATGATGCCCAGTCTAGATGTCCACTCCCCTCCCTTTTTCCGAACCCAGTGATTGGCACGAATGTTTTACCTACATAAAATGTGGTTCTTAATGAGGAAAATACAAACGTCATATTCTGGATTCCACCAAAACGAGTTCACGTCTGCTTTTCCACCTCTGTGCTGAGGTCCATTCATCATAGCGTGCAGTCTTTTTTAAAAGTTTTTTTTAAGCAAGCCTCAGATGCACTTCCAAAAGTCGGGTCAATGGGGATCCATTCGAGGGAGAGAGCGGGCACTACAGAAACAGAAAAAGCGGAATGCAGGAAAGGAATGCACCAGGACATCCTGCTACCGGATCCTGCTCTGGAGAAATCCGTGTCCCATCCACATGTTCAGCTTCCCGAGAGCCTCGCACACTTACCTTTCGAAAAATATTGTCATTTGTGCATCCACCCGATTCAAAACCACTTTCCGGGGAGCTGCTGAATGGAGCCAATTTTCCAGGCAATTGGTTGGAATTTCCCAATTTCACCTAAAACGAGAGGCGGGAAGACTCAGCCGCGAGGGAGGCTTCCTGGTTTGTGGGTACAGCAACTGCCCCGACTCACACGCCCGAGTTCTCCCACTGTGTTCCCGGTAGCTCAGGCATTTCTGCCCCTTAGATTTTCTTCTGTTTAAATAATTTTAAAATACATAATTCTGCCTCCATTTTTCTTTTAATTTAGACCTAATGGTAATTGAACGATGCCTGATAGATGACCTTCTCCTACATACACTTTTTTTTTCGTAGAAGGAATGGAACTCAGGGGTGCCCCATCCCCAGCCCCTTTTTATATTTTATTTAGAGACAGGGTCTCCCTGAGCTGCTTACGGCCTCGCTAAGTTGTTGAAGCTGGCCTCCAACTCACGATCCTCCTGCCTCAGCCTCCCGAGCCGCTGGGATGACAGGCGTTAAATTAATGAATCTGCATTTCCAGGAAAAGGCTGCAGACTCTGAACTCATCCATCTTATGCACAAGGTGATGCTGTTTTTGAACTTGGATTCACCGTCAGGGATCCAGTGAGCTCACTGCATAATTCCCAATTTTCCAACTTCCCTCATCCCTGCAGACAGAGCCATGCATTACCAGCTGTGAGCGTGACTGAGCACGGTCGGGTCTACACTTGAACACGCATCAGAATCACCTACGGCCAGAGGACACAAGCTTTTCCCATAAAAGTCCAGATGATAGATCTTTCCAATTCCGCAGTCCTGTAAATTGTCTCTCGCGGCCACACAACCCCGTTCCCAGAGCCCAGAAGCAGCCAGAGGACCGGTCAGGGCGGACGGAGTTCCAATAAAACTAGTGAATTTCACATCATTTCCACAGGCAACACATCATTACTCTTCATTGGGTATTTCCTCTCAAACATTTAAAAAACGTAAAAAACATGGTCTGTTTACAGTCGTTGGAACGCAAATGGTTGGTCATTTGCAGCATTCGAAAATGTGGGTGTTTACATATAAATCTGCAGGGTTTTTTTAACTTTATTTTTATTCTTTTTTTGACAATCATGAAGCACATTTTAAAATTCTAATTTATATATATGACAGCAGAATGGATCACATTTCATGTTTTCTATATACAGCACAATTTTTCCCATCTCTGGTTCTACACTATTTTTACTCTTCTTGAAACCTGGACAACAGGCCATGTCGACCCTACATTGCTCCTTGGAAACCACTATTTGTGCTTAGGGAGCTGCTATCCCCATCAGAAGGGCTCTTGATTCTTCCCCAGGACCTAATCTGGTCTGTCACTTGTGTCTTTTATTTACCCGGATACTGTGCGCATTTGCTTCCACAATCCCTAAACTACACCGATGGAGAGTCACAGAACTTGTAATTAAACAGCAGGTGGTCTGTGCTGGGCACTGAGGCACATACCATGAATATCTCTAAACTAACCTGCCCTTGTCCTTGGGAAATAGGTTCCAAGATTCTAGAGATACCTAAAGCCATGCACAGTACCAAACCCTGTCTATAAGCAATGTCATGATAGTTGATTGAATCATATCATAAATGACTATCAGGAGGGTAGTCTATACACTGTAGACACACTGCATCCAAGGAGGATTCACGTCCTGATGGGACAGAACGGGACATCTCAATATTTTGTCAAACTGCTATGAAATCATGCAATTTAAAAACCTATGTGTGTTGGTGCGGGGGGACTATGGATTTTATTTCTGGAATCTTCCATTTGCCATTTTGAGGTCACAGTTGACTGTGGGCAGCTGAGCTTTCATGGTACTAAAACGGTAGATTAAGGACCGCAACGTGTAATCCCATTCATCTGTACGCTGGCCAGTCAGGTGTGCATCGCACCTTCGTCTTCCTGGTACTGTAACAAAATGCCTGGGACTGGCGGATTTATAAAGAACACAGGGATGAAGGTGTACCTCAGGGTAGAGTGCTCGGGTAGAAGGCGGCACAAGGTCCTGAATCTGATCTCTAGGATTGCAAAAAGAAAGGGGAAAGAAAAGAGGAAGGGACCTTCAATATGAAGACTTCCCACGAAGTTAGACAGATGATATATGATAGATAGATAGATGGGTGGATGGATGGATGGATGGATGGATATGGTGGATGGGTGGATGGATGGATGGATGGATGGAAGGATGGATATGGTGGATGGGTGGATGGATGGATGGATGGATGGATGGATATGGTGGATGGGTGGATGGATAGATAGATAGATAGATGATAGATAGTTTGATAGTGTAAGTAGATGGATGGATGGATGGATACTTGGATAGATAAATAGATGGATGGGTGGATAAATGGATGGATGGATGGATGGATGGATGGATGGATGGATATGGTGGATGGGTGGATGGATAGATAGATAGATAGATGATAGATAGTTTGATAGTGTAAGTAGATGGATGGATGGATGGATACTTGGATAGATAAATAGATGGATGGGTGGATAAATGGATGGATGGATGGATGGATGGATGGATGGATGGATGGATTAATGGATGAATGGATGGGTGGGTGGTTGGATGGATGGATGGATGGATGGATTAATGGATGAATGGATGGGTGGGTGGTTGGACAATTTGGTGGATGGACGGGTGGGTGGTTGGATACTTGGATAGTTGGATAGATGAGTAGATGGGTGGGTAGATGGATGATGGATAGTTGGATGGAAGGATGGATGGATAGATAGATGCATACATGGATAGTGGATAGATGAATAAAAGATGGATGGATGGATGGATAGTTGGATGGATGGATGGATGGATGGATGGGTGGGTGGGTGGATAGAAGGATGGATGGATGGATGGATGGATGGATGGGTGGGTGGGTGGATAGAAGGATGGATGGATGGATGGATGGATGGATGGATTAATGGATGAATGGATGGGTGGGTGGTTGGATAATTTGGTGGATGGACGGGTGGGTGGTTGGATACTTGGATAGTTGGATAGATGAGTAGATGGGTGGGTAGATGGATGATGGATAGATGGATAGTTGGATGGAAGGATGGATGGATAGATAGATGCATACATGGATAGTGGATAGATGAATAAAAGATGGATGGATGGATGGATGGATAGTTGGATGGATGGATGGATGGATGGGTGGGTGGGTGGATAGAAGGATGGATGGATATGGTGAATAGAAAGATATTGTGGATGGGTGGGTGTATAAATATGATAAAGATACATGGATAGATAGGATCGATGGATAGATAGACACAAAGATAAATGGTGGATGGCAGATAGCTGATAGGGTCAGACACACATGTGCATACATACACATATATGGACATATGAAGAGATTGATTAGGAGAATTGGCTCAGTTAAAGAGGCCACGAAATCCCATGAAAGGGCATGTAGAAGCCAGAGGCCCGGCATTTGTAAAAGTGAAGTCAAGCACGCCTAACATAGAATCTACGATTTGATGTTCTTTTTCATCCAATAAAATAATCTCTTTTTATGACCACAAAAGGTTTGGAACCCAATATTTGCAGAAACCTTTCACAGTGAGTAAAAACTTGCAATGCCCACCAACAGGAGAATGGACAGATGATGGTATGATTTATGCAGTGGAATATTAATTGGCCCAGAAAAAAGATAAAATTGTTGTTGCAGAGAAAAATAGGAAAACCTAGACACTTGGAAATTCCAGGAAAAGACACAAAACCAATGTCTGGTGACTGAAATGAGAAAACTGGCATCCAAAAATGGGGAGCGAGAATTGAATGACATTAGCCACAGGGGAACTTGATAATGTTCCACATCTTAATTGGGATGGTCATTGCACAACTGTACATATCTATCAAAACTCATCAAATTGCAGGCTGAAGATCTAACCGCTTCCCTGCATGTTCATATGTTAGACGCTAAAAAGGGGGGGAAATGTGAGGCACATAGACGAGAGAACCTATTTGTGTGGAATAAAGTGATTTTCCAAATGCCTAAAAGCCAATTTCCTCATGCTGTTATTAACAATCTATTTTAAGAATGGATAACTCCATTTAATTATATTCTGATTAATAGAGATCTCTCCAGTAATTAAAGGGTGGAAAAGTCAGGAACAGAAGAAGAGTCTCATGACGAGCATTATTATTTAGCATCATTTTGGACGCTGTATCCTAAAACAACATTACAGCAATTAGTACCTACGACTATCAGATATCGGACTAATTGTTGCTATATACATAATATGATTATGCACTTAGAAAACCCGCAAGCAATTAAAAGCAACCCCCCCAAAAAAAAATCTGATGCGGCGATCAACACGTTTAAAACCATTTTAAGAAGGTTTTCGTGGAATAAATAGATTGAAAATACGATGAAGATAATAGTCTGCCTATGGCTTCGGAAACAGAAAAGATTGGAAAGTAAAATTATCAGACCATAACTATGTGTATTTTTTGCACCATGTTCTGGGACAATTGGTTGGATATTCTGCAAACTTTAAAATGAGACCTGCACCTTCACATAGAGGAGGTGTAAATTTTATCACATAAATATGTTACATTTTATATAATAAATATATTTTATTTATTATATAAAATAATATATTATTTTACATATTATATAATAGATAAATTGCGTATATG
>NC_138190.1:3388872-3392068 GCF_964194105.1 Spermophilus citellus
AATTAATGGACTCGGGGCAAGAGGTGGAGATTGCCGGTCCCACCATTTTCCTTCCTTAGGAGACACTCTGTAAGACGGAACCTTCATAAATCACCGAGTAATGTCCCTATTAATGCTAAAAAATGGCCCCCATTTGCAAACATATTCTGCCTTCCACTTGGAGTTGCACATTCTTTTTTCTTTAATTAGCATTAATGTATCCACATGGAGCTCAGAGAGGTAGATCCCGCAGGATAGACGCACAGACATACGAGAGAGGATGATAGAGAGGGATGGATGGATGGATGGATGGAGCAAGAGGTAGGTGCTTGTGGATGGATATGCAGGTGAGAGAGTAGAGGGTGCAGAGACAGAATAGAGAAATGTATTGATGAGAAAAATACATAGACACATAGGTAGATGCATAGGTAGATAGATGGATAGATAGATAGATAGATGCATAGATAGATGATAGATAGATAGATAGATGCATAGATAGATAGATGCATAGATAGATGATAGATAGATAGATAGATAGATAGATGCATAGGTAGATACATAGACACATAGGTAGATGCATAGGTAAATAGATGCATAGATAGATAGATGCATAGACAGATAGATAGATGATAGATACATAGATGATAGATAGATAGATGCATAGGTAGATAGATGCATATGTAGACAGATAGATGCATAGATAGATAGATGATAGATAGATAGAGATGCATGCATCTGTAGATAGATAGATGATAGATAGATATATAGATGACAGATAGATAAAGATGCATAGGTAGATAGATGATAGATAGATGCATAGGTAGATATATAGATAGATGCATAGATAGATAGATAGATAGATAGATAGATAGATAGATAGATGATAGATAGATAGATGCATAGATAGATAGATGCATAGGTAGATAGATGATAGATGGATGGATAGATAGATACATAGACACATAGGTAGATGCATAGGTAGATAGATTATAGACAGATAGATAGATAGATGCATAGGTAGATAGATGATAGATGGATGGATAGATAGATACATAGACACATAGGTAGATGCATAGGTAGATAGATTATAGATAGACAGATAGATAGATGCATAGGTAGATAGATAGATGATAGATAGATAGATGCATAGACAGATAGATGATAGATAGATGCATAGATAGATACATAGACACATAGGTAGATGCATAGGTAGATAGATTATAGACAGATAGATAGATAGATGCATAGGTAGATAGATAGATGATAGATAGATAGATGCATAGACAGATAGATGCATAGATAGATAGATAGATAGATAGATAGATGATAGATAGATAGATAGATGATAGATAGATAGATAGATGATAGATAGATAGATGCACAGGTAGATTAGACAGATGATTGGCAGGTAGATTTAATAGGCAATTGGATGGGCTGGGTAGAACGGGTAGATGGGTGGGAGGGTGACACAGATGATTGACAGGTGGCCATGCCTACCTGCAGGCAGATACATGAGGAGAGTCAGCAGGGAAATGGACCCAGTTACGGGGACTGAGAACCACCGTGACAGGCCACCCTCAAGACCAAGGTCCCGGGGAGCCAGCATTGTCCCTACCCAGGGGTAGGAGGGCACCCAAGGAGTTCACATGGATACACCTTGCACAGTGACCCTCCGTTCATGTCCTCGTGAGTGGACCTGCGTGGGCCGTGCAGCAGGAAGAGGGTGATATTGATCTCTGGGTCCCTGCTTCCTTTTCTGGGCCGGCCCAGGACCTGATTTGGTGGGGAAGCCTCTTTTCGTCCCTCGGCAGCTCCTGGTGCAGAGCGTGCGTGGCCGAGTCCCCATAGGGTGCAGAGCGGGTCATGAATGAGTGACGTGGCTAGCGACACCCTGTGGATGGGGGACTCGGTCTTGCACCGTGGACCCCCGTCCCCCATCCACAGCTCCTTCCACCGTCCACCCGGCCCTCACCCCTCCGCGGACCATTTCCCCACCGTGTGTCCTGGAGAGCGGGAAGTCCGTCGGGGATTTCTTGCAACTGGGGTCGGCTTTCCCAGAAAAAGACCCGTCCACGCACCCCCCTCCCCCAAAAAAAAGCTGGATTCCTAAAATAGTTGCAGGACACAAACAAGCGCAGAGCAGGCAGGCATGGCGCCCGGGAAGAATGGCCTCTCTGTCTCCGGGCTCCTGAACTGAGTCAGCTGGATGTCGCTCCAGGGGACAGAACTCTCTGCAAGGCCAAGTGGCTGCGGTCGCGTGACAGCACCAGGCTGGGGTGACGGAATGTTCCGGAACGAGAGCCATCTCCCTGGCCGGGGAGGGGACCCGACGTGGCATGGGGCACGGCCCTCGGTGACCCCCTCCTGCTCCTGGGATCTAGAAGCCGCGGCCCCCCCCAGACAGAGGTATCTCTGCAGCCATGTCTAGAACTTGCACAAAGCCAGTGTAGACACAGGCAGAAATCCAGGTGTCTAATGTCCATGAGCGGACAGGGCATGGACAGCAATGTATGTGGATGAAGTGGACACAGATGAGCTCGCCGGTTCAGACAGAGAAACTAGGACGCGTCTTACCTCCTGGGTGTACCTTGTGCCCCCGCAGATTGCCGTCCGTGTCGCGGGAGAGCTGAGTCGAGGTCCTTCAGGAGTAAAGTGCACCGTCTATTAAACAAGTTTCACTGATTATTCTTTTTAACACGTCACGGTCACCGCCTAGTCCTTGCACACCCTAAAGTGGTCACGAGTTGCCGTCCCTTTATGTGGCTCTGATGACATTTCTTGGGCCACCCGTCGTGGTCCTTGGTTTTACTCAATGACCATCCATCTAATGAGATTTCAGCAGGGACTTCCCTCCTGGATGGTTTGGAGTCTGGTGGAAGTCCAGAGGACACTGGAGTTTCCATTTGATATGGAAGGTCATGGTGAAGGTCAGTTGCAATACTGGGGGTCCCAGGACTGGGCGGGGGTGGGGGCAGGCTTAGCCCAGAGCCACCCGTCAGGGTGAAGAGTCACTGGGCGCCGTGACCGTGTCCCCATTGCCCACGAGGTCACTGAGCCCACGGACACTGCAGGACGTGTGTTTCCAACTGGCCGCTCTGACCGTCTTCACCAGCCCTGCCTTGGAGGGTCCCTGGGGCTCTCGAGCCTCTGAGCCCCCGTCCCCAGCACTATTTTGTATTTTATTTAGGGACAGGGTCTCCCTGAGTTGCATACGGCC
>NC_138190.1:3392268-3417596 GCF_964194105.1 Spermophilus citellus
GGCCCCAGCCCTGAGCTTGGGCCACGTGAAGTGCTCCTAACCCCGGGCACGGGAAAGGGGGACAGGTTCCTTTTAATGACACAAACCGGGAGCAGAGGAATCCGGCAGCGCCTGTCTGTCACCCTGGGGATTTCCGTTCCGTGCTCAGGGGCTGCGGAAATGGCTTCTGGGGTCCACTGTGATGGGTCCCCAACAGCATGGCCAGAGGAGGGGGTCCCTGGGCTGTGCCTTTGGGGTCTCTGTCCTGTCCCTGGTGAGCAGAGCTCTCTCTGCTCCCTGGTGCCCTGTCCTGAGCGGCTCTCCTCCTCCAGGCCCTGCCGCCATATTGTGAAATGATTGGGTTGTAAGAGGTGTAGACTCATAGTGGATTAATCCACTTGGATGGACTCACTGGGTGTAGACTAATCAGTGGATTAATCCACTTGGATGGACTCACTGGGTGTAGACTAATCAGTGGATTAATCCACTTGGATGGACTCACTGGGTGTAGACTAATCAGTGGATTAATCCACTTGGATGGACTCACTGGGTGTAGACTAATCAGTGGATTAATCCACTTGGATGGACTCACTGGGTGTAGACTAATCAGTGGATTAATCCATTTGGATGGACTCACTGGGTGTAGACTAATCAGTGGATTAATCCACTTGGATGGACTCACTGGGTGTAGACTAATAAGTGGATTAATCCACTTGGATGGACTCACTGGGTGTAGACTAATAAGTGGATTAATCCACTTGGATGGACTCACTGGGTGTAGACTCATAGTGGATTAATCCACTTTAATGAATTAACTTGGCGGTAACTAATCACTGGATTAATCCACTTGGATGGACTCACTGGGCGGTGACTGCAGCAGGTGGGGTGTGGCTGGAGGAGGGGGTCCCTGGGCTGTGCCTTTGGGGTCTCTCTCCTGTCCCTGGTGAGCAGAGCTCTCTCTGCTCCCTGGTGCCCTGTCCTGAGCTGCTCTCCTCCTCCAGGCCCTGCCGCCATCTTGTTCTGCTCCCCTTGGGCCAGAGCCATGGAGTCGGCCACCAGGGACTGGACCTGGGACACTGTGAGTGAAAACATTTCCTGCTCTGAGTTGTTCTCATGGGAGAAGCTGTTCTCATAGATCTGCAAACTGGAGAAACCTCTTTTCTTATCCATCCCCCGTCCTTGGGCACTGTGTCATAGCAACAGAAAACGGAGGCAGACAGATGCCCTCGAAGGTGGCTGAGCGACGGGGGACTTTCTGAGGATCTCTCCAACTTGACAGATGGAAGGTGGCCCAAGCTCTAAAGCCCAGACATTGTAAGACCCCCCTCTAGCACCTGAGCAGAGCTCGGAGGTTCATTCTTTCTTCTCAATCCCACCCCCTTGGGGATGCAGGTGTCCGACTCCTGGTTTCCCTATCACCCTGCTGGAGAGAAGGGGATCTGAGCCAGGCGTGGGGCAGTGGGGGGGATGCACACCTGTCATCCCTGCAACTCGGGAGGCTGAGACAGGAGGATCGCGATTTCAAGGCCAGCCTCAGCAACTTAACAAGGCTGTCAGCAACTCCGTGAGACTCTGTCTGTAAATAAAATACCGTTAAAAAGGGCTGGGTGTGTGGCTCCCAGGTTAAGAGCCCCCGTACCAAAAAACAAAAAAATTATATTTGACCCCATGAGCCCTTCCCGGTCATGTTTGAGATGATGGGCGTTCACAACACCAAGGGATCACCATAGCGGTAGCCGTGTGCCACGGCCTGCTGTGGTGACCGTGTTAAAAATACACCTTGCAAAGCAGATCCGGCACGACCTTCATCATGGTCTCCCCACATTGAGATGGTCCTCCAACACACCGTTCAGGAATTAGCACACCCCGTCAGAACCAGGAGAAAAAGCAATTATCTGCACGTCCACGTCGATAGCAGCACAATTCACAACAGCCAGACGATGGAAGCGGCCAGGGATCCATCAGTGGACGGATGGATGAAGGAAATAGGCTCTGTATCGACAAGGGAGTATTACTCAGCCATGAAGAAGCACGCTTTTACGGCATTGGGTGGCAAAGGGGTGTACAAAATCGATGCTTAAAATACAAATTCGTAAAACTGCACTTAGTAAAAAAAAAAAATCCAGTTATCATGAAAAAAAAAAATCACAGTGTGATTCAGGATGTCGATTTTTTATTTTTAAAAAAAAATCACATTCCCTTTTAGTCGATTTCCTGTTTGATCTTTGCCCTTTTGCTTTTTCTGGAAGACTAGGATTGAACCCAGGGATGCTCTCTCCCACTGAGCTCCATTCTCCGTCCCTTTTTTAGTTATTTATCTTTAAATTTTTCAGACAGCGTGTGGCTCAGTTGCAAGAGGCTGGCCTCACCCTCACCATCCTCCTGCCGCAGCCTCCCAAGAGGCTGTGGGACTCTAACTATGCACCACCGCGCCTCAGTGGGCAGGACTGGGGTTCTGGGATGCGGATGATGTGAAGAATGACCGGCCTGCCTCCTGTTTCGCCCCCAAAAAGAGAAATGTCATAAAACCAGAATGTTCTAGAACGTTCCCTTGTCTGCCGAGGTGAGAGCCTACGGCCAATGTCCACTAACAAGTTCCAGGCATGGCACGACTCCATGCCGTCTGCACACCATTTGCTCCTGCAACTTCACCGTGGTGGTGGGGGACGGAAAAAAAAAAAAAGGTGATTTATTAGTTGGGACTTATGAATAAAACTCATTATTTCTGGCCGATGTCCTGAAAAATTTAATTGGGCTCATTTTTGATAACCTCTGACCGCGAGGCAAATCCGTTTTCTTGCCAAAGAATACATTTAGCTAATAATTTATTCTGGAAAGTGGAAAGAGAGAGAGATTTATTGCTTTAAAAAAAAAATCATGCTTCTATAAAAGACCGTCAGATTGTCCTAGGGCCGAGGTGGTTAAGGACGAAACCTGCTCTTAAGAAAAGTTCCACAGCGGCCCGGGAGGCCGACACAGGAGGATCGCAGGGTGGAGGCCGGCCTCAGCAATTTAGTGAGACCCTGTGTCTAAATACAATATTTGAAAAGGGCTGGGGACGTGGCTCAGTGGTCAAGTGCCTTTGGTAGGTATATATTTTAAAAAAATTATCTGGGCTATTCTCAGGAATGCGAAAAATTGGGTATTAAAATCTATTTCTCTAAATAGATGGGGGTTCGTTTGCGTGTGATGATAAAACAACGGGCCCTTCTGAGGTGGCCATCCTTGAACAAAACAGTGACCACTCTTTTTTTTCTTTTTTTTTTCATTATTAGACAATTTTTCCAGAAACCTTTGCAGCTCTTAACAGCCCGAGTACTGTTATTGCTATGGGGATTCTCCAGGTGAGAGAAGTGGGGCCCAGAGAGGTTTGGTTACGTGCTCAAAGTCACACAGCGAGTGAAATGGACCGCGTGGACTTTGAATTTTCAAAGACCCTCGCATTTAAAGAAGGTCGGCAGAGAGTCTCTGCCGACCTTCTACCCAGTCTCCTCTGACGTTAGCCTCTTGTGCTTCTAGGACATGTCTGTGACGACCAATTTGCACAGTAAAAACTCCGGGGCTTTGTTCAGACTTGGTCATCCCACATTCAGAGCATTGGCCCTGGCTGGGCCGGCACTTGTGTCCACTGCGGAGTTGCCTGCAGAGAGTTCACCATTGAAAAGTACCACTTCAGCCACACGCAGGGGCGCACACCTGTCATCCAAGAGGCTGGGGAGGCTGAGGCAGGAGGATCACGAGTTCAAAGCCAGCCTCTACAAAAGGGAGGCCCTCAGCAACTCAGGGAGACCCTGTCTCTCAATAGAATGCAAAATAGGGCAGGGGATGGGGCTCAGGGGTCGAGTGACCCTGAGTACAGTCTCTAGTATCCCTCCAAAAAAGGAAGAGAGACCCCAGGTGTCCTCGGTGCCTCAGGTACGCTGTCGGAGCAGCACGCAGCAGGATCAGGGGACGCAGCCTTCATGCATCCCAGTGGGAGGCTCTGTGTGGAGGCTGGGATGGAGGGCGAACTTGTCACCATGCTGAGTTTCTGGGGCACTGGTCTGAGGATGCAGCCCCTCTGCTGAGCTCTGGGAGGGTCTCCGCCACCCAGGAGGATCTGCCTCCACCCATCAGCACCTCCAGGAGGCAGGGAGGAGCCCCCGCCAGACCCCCCCACGCAGAGGCCGCGAGACCCACCCACACTGGCTCCCAGCCTCGGTGATGAAGTGGTGAGGCCGAGCCTCCACGGCAGGGGTTCTGCAGGACAGGGAGCAGCAGGTTTGGTGGCCCCGAGGAAGAAGCAAGCCTGGAAGATTCCAGAAAGTTCTAGAAGGTCACAGCGGCCCTGGACAGGGCAGGGAGCAAGAGTCCTGTGCCCATCCTGTGAATCTGTGGGCATCACGGACGGGCTCTCGGCTTCAGAAGGAGCCCATGGAAACTCAGAGGTCCCCCGGAAACTTGGGGACCCCTGTAGGACAGAGAGGGTGGATGGGGCCCAACTTGGGCTCTCGGTTGATCATTTTTTTGAAAAATATGAGCAGCTCCGTGTGGACCTTGGACTCTCTCACCGTTTGGTGCAAAGCTGGCTGGGGGCCTCCCAGGCCCCGGGCTCCTCTTCTGTCCAGTCCTGAGGTCCACTCAGCCTGCTCCAAACCGGGTGGTTTTATTGTTGCATTGATGACTGCCCTAGGCCGTGCTCAGTGCCAGACTTTCTGGAAAAAAAAAAAAATCCTTCCTTCTATGATTTTTTCCACTTTTGAATTTGGTTGAGAATTGCAAGGTCATAAGGAGCCAGGGAGACCGAGCGACGGACACCTGGGCTGAATCACCGTCCCCTGCGTCTCCGAGTGCCTCTCGTGGGGAGGCCGGGGGACGATTAGCAGCTTTGGTCTTCCCTTCCTTCCTGAATCCGGCTCTCGAGAGACGGTGGATTGTCCCAGAGACCCGGGGACACAGGCCGGGTGCTGGCGGGGGGCCGACCTCCTGAAATGGTGCATGGTGACAGGAGGGTCCGCTGGCCGCTGACATCGCGCCCCTGGATGGTGGGGACAGGTCCGGGGGACTCCTTTGGGAAGCTGTCGATCCCTGAGTCAGGACCCAGGAAACCTTGGCTCATGTTGCAATTGGTTTTGGGGGTTGGCTCCGTGGGGTGCAGGAGTTTATCGGGGGGAGTGGCCCCAAGAGGTCCCCAAGGAGAAGAGATGTCCTTTTGCTGTCGGCCCCCAGGAGCCGGGGCTGGGCCCATGTTGTGCAGCCCCGATCTTCAACAGTGCCCAGGTGAAGAAGCCGCAGAGGCCTTTCACAACGAGTCTCCATAATGTGACTTACAAGCTGAGCACCGAGGCGCCCGCCTGTCAGCCCAGCAGCTCGGGAGGCTGAGGCAGGAGGATGGTGAGTTCAAAGCCAGCCTCAGCCAAAGGGAGGCCCTAAGCAACTCAGGGAGACCCTGTCTCTAACTAAAATGCAAAATAGGGCTGGGGATGAGGCTCAGAGATCGAGGGCCCCTGAGGTCAATTCACCGCCCCCCCCCCCGGCCAAAACAAGACCACGGCTACTTCTGCATCCTGAGTGGTGACAGAGAAGAGCGTCCTCTCCTGTTACCAAAATGGATGGTTTCCTCTGCTTCTACATTTTAGGGATTTATTGATTCCCAGAGATAAAATGTCATTCAAATGTTAATTTGACCAACTCTTAGAATGTTCCAAGCGGAAAATGTAAGAAAGCCTGAGTGTGTGTTGAGGGATAGTCTGGTTGTCCCTGTTGTAGACTCTCTCCTGGATGGCGCTATTTTTTTTTAACTACTTAGTATGGAATACCTTTCAGAAACAGATTGCAACATTGCAGATGTCTCAGTCGGCTTTCCGTGACTGTAACCGATTACCTGAGACTAGGAAATTATAGTAAAAAAAAAGGTTCATCGTAAAAAAAAAGGTTCATCTGGGTTCATGAAACCCTGAGCCAAAATAAATCTTTGCTCTTCCAAGTTGCTTTTTCAGGTGTTTTGTCACATTGACACAAAACATGATGAACACGTTGCATGTATCTGTGGCCAGGTCTCTGTAGGGAAGGTCAATCAAAGCTAAATCTGCATTTCGCAATACGTGGGAGCCCAGGAGAGCTTCGTACTTCTTGGCTTGGTTGCTAAGTGGTGGGTGCTCCAACATGACAACACGGAGTTTTTATTATTGACTGATGGATGGACAGATGGATAGATGGTTCTTAATCCATCCTGGACAGAGTTGGAGCTGGTCTTCTGTGGGATTGTCTGTGTCCACCTGGAGAGAAACAGCCCCCATGCCTGAATTTAGCTCATGCAACCGCCAAGGAGTGGTAAGGCTCATTTTATCTGAGTCAAAAGAAATGTTTGTCTCCAGAAAATAAGCAAATAAAATCCACCTGGACAGCCGTCCGTAGAAGGGAACAGGGAGGACATAGGCACTCTGAGGTCCCGAGAGCCGTCCGGCTTAAACGCTTTGGTACTAGGAGCGTCCCTGTCCTGGGCGACTGCTGTTCTTCCCAACTCCATCCTGGAAATTCACTCACGTAGCCACAGACACGGCTCCCCCAAATGCACGTGTCCTAGAATAGGATTTTTCCCCTCTGCTGAGAAGCTTTGGTTGCATCCAGTTGGTCTAGAATTAAGTCCCGATTCTTGGAATGGCTGCGGGTCCCCCCCCCTCTGTGTCTACTTTTCTAGCTCAGCTCTCTCCACCCAGATATTTCTTTGCAGGTGCAATAGGGGGCTCAGCAAAGTTTTTCTGCACATGCCCGCCATCGCAGCAGGTCGGGAGGCTGAGGCAGGAGGATCGTGAGTTGGAGGCCACCCTCAGCAATAATGAGATGCTAAGCAACTCAGTGAGTCTGGGAGGAGGAGCAGACAGCCCCAAATCCTCCAGCTTATCTTCAGGGAGAGGCGTAGGCTCCTGTCTCCAGAACTCACAAGGTGGACGAGAGGGGGATTCCTGTCCGATACTCTTCCTCTTTGTATTAGCCAGTTTTCCGTGACTGTAAGAAACACCTGAGTCAGCCAACTTATAAAGATAAAAGGTTTACTTTCTCTCACGATGTTGAAGAGACTGGGGTCCCACAAGCCCCTTTGAGAATGTCTCCCTAGGGGGCCAAATGCTTCCCACCAGCCTTTAGCTCCTCGAGGTTTCTCTACCTCCCAAGGCACCACCCTGGTGTCCAAGCCCTCAACTCACAGGGCTCCAGGGGACGCCCATCATCCAAGCTGGGGCACATGCCAACTGCAAAGACACCACCCAACCAGTCTCTGAGTCTGGCCTCACCCGGAATCAAATCTGATGCTAATGAGAGGTTTATAATTGCTGATGTTCAGTTTCATTTTAAGGCGTGGATGAATCGATGAAGGCATTGATATTGGCTTTGGGGAGGTGATATACACCCTCACCCTGGGTTCAGTACATGCTTTGCCTCTGTACTTTTCCTGACCTGTGAGGCCGGAGCGGGCACCCGGACACTTGCTCATGTTTCTGCAAAGGCTTGATGTCCTACGATGACACATCTTGACCTTTTCCAGGACATGCATATGCATGAGACCCTTGTCAGTATTTAAATACTCTTTGGACATGCAACTCGTTACTCGGCTGTGGCCCAATTAACCACCCTGCATCGTTTTGGAGTGTTTTCCCAGGACTGGTGAGGATGGCGGCCATGGGCTAGCGTTAATCAGACAGCCATCATCATTTTGGTGGAAATAGAGGAAATCATCTCCGCCCCAGAAAGGTATATTCAAACACCAATTTAATCTTTGAGGCGCTTATGAAAATGCCCAGACAAGGAATAATTCTTGGGGATCCCCAGACTCGGTGAGCATCCGAATGACCCTCTGACTCATTATTAAAATTCAAAACCGCACAGCGCCCCGCACCCCGTGATGGACCGCACAGAATCACTTCCTTATTCAATTTTCCTAATCTCTATTTTTCATCCCCCCCCTCTGGGGGCGGTCTCTTCTTTTTTTTTTCTCTTTTCTCCTCAGTAATTGTCCAGAGCTTTAAATAAAAGAAGAGTCGTGATTGAATCTTGGTGCGTCTTTATTTTTAGCCTCGGTTCTTGAAGGCTCCGGACCAGGCAGCAGACAGCAGAGAGTGTGCGGTGGCCGGAGCAAAGCTGGCCACGCCATTGAGCGCCCTTCAGGGCAGCATCCTACAGGGAAGGTGGGGACCAAGCAGGGCCAGGGAGACTCTGTGATCCCTTCTCCGTTAGGCACCTGCATCTGTCTTGCAGAATGAAGATGCAATTCAGGAGACATGACCCAAAAGGAGCTGTCAGGTGCGGGTTGATCTAGGAGCCCGGATCCCCTCCTGTGTACAGATTCCTGTTGCGTTGGATCCCAAACACAGACCTCTCAAGTCTAAGGCTCAATAATGCTCGAGGTTGCTTCAAATCTCTTTATGCACAACCACCAACGTATAATGCCAAACCCTGTTGTAAACCAAGCTGAAATTATGGTAGAACTCCCTCCTCGGACCCCAGTCAATCATATACTACACCCCCAATTGGCAAACACCCCCCAAAACACTGGTTGTCCAGGATCTGGGGGAGCCCAGAATGGCTCTGCAAACAAACACAGCAAAAAAAATAAATAAATAAAATGCAAACACAAACTTCCTTGTGTGAACACCAAAGGCTCATTTTGCAATGTTTGGCCCCTTTAAAATGCTCAAAGCAACTCGTTTCAGAAAGAAAAAAGAAAGTCGAGCCTCTATCTGGAATATGCAAAGAAATCAGTAAACAACCTGATTGTAAAATGGGCCAATGATCAGAACAGACATTTCTCAAAAGAAAAAAGAACAGATTTCCCTCAAAATAGACAACAGTGGAATGTGGCTACCCAACCCCTGGGGCAGGAGCCAAAGAAAAGGAGCCTGTGTTCCAAAGAGACACCTGCATGTCCGTGTTTACAGCAATAAGTGAGACGTTCAGCCAGTGTAGGTGTCCATCGGGGGATGAATGGATCAAGAAAACGAGGTCTGTGCACACAGGAATCGCGTAAGGAAAAGGGATCCAAATTACACACTCTGATGTGTGCATGTGCAGATGTGCAAGGAAACATCCTACTAAGGTGCATGTTTCTAAGGCATCACTAAAAAGAAGGATGAAATTGTGCTTTTTGCGGGAAGGTAGATGGAACAGGAGGACATGATGTAAAGAGAGAGACACGGAAATGGAAATGTTCAGCCTCAAAGTGGGAGAGTGGGTGCCGGGGGCCGGGAAGGGTCCCTGGGAAAAGAGAGGCGGGATTTGGTCAGTGCACACCCTGTGCACCATGGAAATACCATGCTAGACCGCTGGTAGGTCCAGTTTCCATCATCCACGAAAGTTTCAATAAAGTCCAATGAAAGTATTTTTAAAAGAAGGTCGCAAGTTTCCATCTTAATAGATGCCCAGGGGAAAAAAAATAGACATAAGACCTCGAAGACCTTCTGAAGGTTGAGTGTGGAAGGTCATGACCAAGTCCCCTTGAAGGTGCGCAGTTCTCAATGGAGGATCATAAAGGGAAAGAGAGATCATGTCACCGGAGACGGGAGGAACCCAGGAAGGTGGCCGTGATGATGTCCATCTCTGCATGGAATGGAAGATGGGTGCTACCAGCAAGGGGCACCACAGAGGGCCAGAGAGGAATCAGGGGACAGGGGCACAGCCACCAGGAGAAATGGCAGAGGGGTGGGTCAGGCCTGCCCGTCAGAACCGTCCACAGCCCCAGTTAACTTGGGAGCACAGATGGCAATAGGGAAGTATAGGTGAAGTGATTGGGTTAGGAGAGGTGAAGACCAATAGTGGATTAATCCACTTGGATGGACTCACTGGGTGTAGACTAATCAGTGGATTAATCCACTTGGATGGACTCACTGGGTGTAGACTAATAAGTGGATTAATCCACTTGGGTGGACTCACTGGGTGTAGACTAATAGTGGATTAATCCACTTGGATGGACTCACTGGGTGTACACTAATAAGTGGATTAATCCACTTGGATGGACTCACTGGGTGTAGACTAATAAGTGGATTAATCCACTTGGATGGACTCACTGGGTGTACACTAATAAGTGGATTAATCCACTTGGATGGACTCACTGGGTGTAGACTAATAAGTGGATTAATCCACTTGGATGGACTCACTGGGTGTAGCCTAGTCAGTGGATTAATCCACTTGGATGGACTCACTGGGTGTAGACTGAAAGTGGATTAATCCACTTGGATGGACTTCCTGGGTGGTGACTGTAGCAGGTGGGGTGTGGCTGGAGGAGGGGGTCCCTGGGCTGTGCCTTGGGGGTCTCTGTCCTGTCCCTGGTGAGCAGAGCTCTCTCTGCTCCCTGGTGCCCTGTCCTGAGCTGCTCTCCTCCTCCAGGCCCTGCCGCCATTTTGTTCTGCTCCCCTTGGGCCAGAGCCATGGAGTCGGCCACCAGGGACTGGACCTCGGACACCAGGAGCCCCATGTGAACTTTTCATCCCCTAATTGTCCCCAGGTCACATCCGCGGAGCCAAAAGAGTCCCCCAATGAGCAGTTCCGTGGTCTGAAAGGGCAGGGAAACAGCCCAATGAGCGTCACCGCAGAGGAGCCAATCAGCTGGAAGTTTGCTGGGGCCACCGGCTCGGGCAGCCTCACTGAGCAGCTGTGGCTCTCAACAGATTTAAACAGTCTCCAAGGTGTTGAAATTTAATCCATCTCATGGGAAAGCAAAATGCATATATATATATATATATATATATATATATATATATATATATATATATTATTTTTTTCCAAAGGGATGCATCTTACCATAAAAATAATACACATTTTAAGAAATTTTTGCAATCCCACAAAGCACACAAATGGATTAAAATCATGAAAAGGCAACTTGGAGAAAGCTTTGATATTTTGGGGGAAGTTCTTATTTATATATATATATATATTTTTTTTTTTTTTGTATTTTTACCAAATATGGGTATACCCTGAAAATCATTTCATACCTTACTGTATTTTTTTTTTTTGTCTTTGAGTAGCAGGTTGTGACCGTGTCTCTTGCTCATGGTGTTGGGGCCTGGGAAACCATCCACACCCACCCGGCCCACCCACCCAACAGCTGCAAAACATCCCTCTTGACCACCGAGGGGCGTTTTGGCCACTAGAATAACCCCCCTCGGGGACTTAACCTTCAGCAAGCACTGACCAGGCAGAACTCAGAAAATGAGATTGGAAAAACCAGGTGGAGTTGAGATAGGCGGAGCAAGGGAAATAACTGGTTGCCAAGCAGGAAGCAGGAAGCAGGGCAGGCGGTACCCTGTCATAGGCTGGGCAGCCATGATTGTAAACCATAGGAAGGGTGGTGGGTTGGCAGGTGGGCAAGGAACAGGGGACCTTTAGGAAAAAAGTGACACACGACTTGGTTTACTAGGTATTTTTCAAAACGTGCTTTAATCTGAAGTCATTAAAATTGTAATAAAAGATCCATTATAACTGTAGTGCGTTATAGTTATGTCTTATATAATTGTGATACGATGCATAGGAACTTTACCTTCCTTTTTCTTCCCCCACTTTTATGATAATGACCTTAATTTTTTAAGTAGGCTGCATTCCATAAAATGAGACAGAGGGTATTTTACACGGGAGGACCACAAGACGGGTACCCAGATCTTGGCAAGAATCCGGCTTCGTCTTGGTGCAAACCACGGGACCCACGGTTGCCAACTAGCAGTAAAGCAACTGGCCAGATCCCCTCGGGGAAAATAGGAAAGAAAGCAAAATATTTTTCAGAAGCTGAAAGGAAGGAGCTGTCTGGCCAAACTTGGTGTCCACTGCGAGGGAAAAAAAAAAATATCACTCTGTTTGCTAAATCAGGGGTCAATAAATCAGCTCTAATTATCATCTCGTATTTTCTAAATTGCATTTTAGAGGGGAAGTAGAAACTAGAGAGGGTTGTCTTTTTCTGATTTTAAAAAGGTACCAAAAAAATAAAAACAAACAAAAATTCCCAGAAAAGTAGAAATAGAAGAAAATTTTCTTAGCTGTATAAATTCATCTACAAATGACTCAACTTTGGAAAATTATTTAAAATTGCATTTTGGTTTATCTACGGCGCTTTAGCATTATCTGTTTGTTTTTTTTTTTAGTGGCTGATCTCGTAATGTCATATATTCAAACAACTAGAAAAGACTCCAGTCACCATTTGATTGGTTTTCCTGAGGTGGGGAGAGCATATCTTCTTTTACCTTTCCCCATTTCCATACGATTATCTTCATTATTTTCTTACCTAATCATTTTCTACAGCTAAGAAGGAGGTAAAAATGTCCACTTTGGCCACCCCATGTGACATAATAATGGAAGTAACTGCAGATACTGTCATAAATATAGGCACAGTGGTCAGAACCAAGAAAATGACCTGCTGACACCTCCCACTTCCATTTTTTAAAAAATGAGCATTTAGTCTTCACCAAATTTCAGATTTTGACTCTGCAAAAGACCCTCTGAATAAAAAGAGTTCTGCTTCCAGGCCACGCCCCCAATGACCTAGCCTCCTCTCACTAAGCTCCGCCTCCTCTCACCAGGCTCCGCCTCCTCATGTTTTCCTAATCTCCCAGAAGTGCCACAGACTAGTGACCAAGCCTTCAACAGGCAAGACGGTGGGGACACTCTGGATCCAAACGGGTCTCTCATCTTGCAGACTCTCAGAATCTCTCACCCCTTTATCAAGCATTGGTGTGATATATATATATATTTTTTTTTTGTCTCTTTGCTGTTTATTTTACTTGAAAAACACCATATCCGTCACTTGAAAAGTCACTCATGGTTTGGACATGGAATGTCCCCTTGAGGCTCAGTTGTTGAAGGTTTGGTCCCCAAGGCAGCCAGGTTCAGAGGTGGGACTCTTGGGAAGTGATTGGATCATGAGGGCTGTGACCTCCATGGTGGGTTAATCCATCAAATTGATCGTTGAATGCACTACTGGGAGGTGGGACATAGTTGGAAGAAGTAGGTCACTGGTGGTATAAATCTTAGAAGGATTTATCTTCTCCCCAACCCCTTTGTCTCCCCACATACCTCCTGTCTTTCAAGAAGTAAAAACATTCACTATGTCATGAAATTTCCAAAATGGAGCTAAAATGAACCTTTCCTCTCATTAAGTTGACTTTCTCAGGTATTTTGTTACAGTCATGGAAGGCTAACACGGAATCTTATATTAGTTCCAATAACGTAAATATCATTCATAGACTTTCCATGAACTCTGGGTCTTGTCAGACCCTTCCACCATGATCTTTCTGGCTTGGAACCAGCCAAATATGGCCACACTCCTCTGAAACCATGATCCAAAAGTAAATCCTTCCTCCTCTAAGTGGTTCTTGTTGAAGAAAAGATGGCAGACACAACAGGGAGACTAGCAAGTGTTCTATTGTGGACACGACATCCATCCACAATGAAGGGTCATCTTGCCTCAAATGTCGGCAGTCCAAGGTGAACAAACCTCAGCTCCACCAACATCACATGGTATTTGGAAACATGTGTTCAAAGAGCGCTTCGCAGATCTAACAACGTTCTCAAATAGTAGCAGTGATGTTTACTGCCTTAGCATCTTAACAAAGGGTAAGCCAATACATGTCAAAGTGTCGGGGACATTGATATCATTATTATTATTTGTAGAATACCTTTTGATATCATAAATGGCAAGGTTCCAGAATTTACAGAAAAATCTGTCAGAAATATTTAGATTATTGGAACTGATTTTATAGTCTGTGTTAGCCTTCTGATACTGTCACAAAATACCAGAGAAAATCAACTTAATAAGAGGAAAAGTCTTCAAATCATGTGCGTTTGGTGGACACTGATACCAAAAAGCACATTCTGATAGCTGTCTCTGTTTTCTCAGCCCAGAGATGCCACCCTCTGCACTGACGTGGGCACATACTCCAAAAGCAAATGATTTTGAGAAAGAAATTCACAATGGCCACAATACCCTAAAGTTTCCTAGAGAGAAAACTGGCTTAGCCCAGGAAATGTATTTGTAGTAGCCTTTGAGTTGTTTATTCTCATTCCCAAGAAATGCTCACGTCATTGTAATCAGTCTGTACTTCATTAAAAGGACATACCATGGAATAGCATTCAGCCATAAAAAAGAGGAGATGCTGTCATTAGTGACAAATGGATAGAACAGACCACACCTTCCACACAGGAGCCTTTGGGAGATGCTTCGTATCCAAACCGGAACATTCTGCAACAGCAGAGTTGGGGACATTTGATGGGAACACCATGGCCAGCAACGTCCACCATGGTGAGTGTCTGGCCTCTCACAGAGAGGACTTTGCCGATTGCTTGCTTCAGAATTAAGGAACCACAGACCCACCAGGTAAGTTAGATGGACTGTCGAGATGACACAGGCAGGTCATGTGGGAGGGAGGACCTCGTGGGTCTTTATGACCTTGTGGTGGGTCCCTATCTTACCACCTGGGTAGCCACTGAGAGTCCTCGGCTGACCCTGTGGGTTTCTATGGAAGGATTTATGTCTTGCCACCTGGGTGTCTACTGAGGGACCCTGTCCACTACCTGGGTATCTACTGAGGGACTCATACCTGACTACTTGAATATCTACTGAGTGACCCACATCTTACTACCTGAGTATCTACTGAGGGACCCATGTCTGACCACCTGGTATCTACTGAGGGACCCATCTCTGACCACCTGGGTGTCTACTGAGGGATCCATGTCTGACCACTCAGGTGTGTACTGAGGGATCCATGTCTGATCACTTGGGTATCTACTGAGGGATCCATGTCTGACTACGTAGGTGTCTACTGAGGGATTCATGTCTGACCACCCGGGTGTCTACTGAGGGACCCATGTCTAACCACCTTAGTATCTACTAAGGGACCCATGTCTGACCATGTTGGTATCTACTGAGGGACCCATGTCTGACCATGTTGGTATCTACTGAGGGACCCATGTCTGACCATGTTGGTATCTACTGAGGGACCCATGTCTGACCATGTTGGTATCTACTGAGGGACCCATGTCTGACCACCTGGGTGTCTACTGAGGGACCCATGTCTGACCACCTGGGTGTCTACTGAGGGATCCATGTCTGACCACTCAGGTGTCTACTGAGGGGTCCATGTCTGACCACCCGGGTGTCTACTGAGGGACTCACATCTGACCACCCAGGTGTGCTCAAGTTCAACATCCATCACCAGCTCATTTCTCAAAGAAGTGCACTGTATGACATGTCCTTGGAGTGACAAGGAGGAAAGCAAGAGTAGCGTAGGATTGTGGGCCGTCAGGGGAGTCCTTTCCTTCCAGATGACATGTCACACGACCCCTTCATTCACAGCGTTCCTACGCGCCCAAGGAGTTAGGAGCGGCGTCTCCAGAGTGATTCAGAACATGAACAAGGCTCACGTCCTCTTGGCCAATTTGAACACAAGGGCTAAATAAAAGGGGCTCTCCCAGTAGGTGTCCAATGACGAGGAAAAGACCATGACCATCAAGTGCTTCATGGCAAAAATCACGGAGGGGTGCAGGAGACCCCTGGTGGAGCCACCAGACCCCCATCTCTCCACGCTTTCAGTCCAACCCAGTCACGTGGACAGGGAGATCATTCCACATGATCTGTGCTGAACTGTCCCAAAGTCCCCCGTGGTTCTACGGAAACTCCTGGGACTCGGGATCTCAGTTCTGTGGCCTCTGCAGCTCAGCTCCAACTGTCGTATTTCCTAAGCTTGTCACCTATGTCAGGCTCAGAGCCTGGGGACACGTCACCAACCCAAGGAGGTGAGCCAGATACCCTGTTCTGCTCCAGAGACCCACTTGACTGGTCTACTTCCAGCTCCTCAGGTTGGCTCATTTCCATTCTGGGTGCCCTGGAATTTGTTCCTTAATATGCTTTGGGAAAGTTCTTGGAATATCACCTCCCTTCTGAAGACTTCTCGGAATATCACCTCCCTTCTGAACCCCAGATGGCTACGTGTGATATTTCTCGTGAACTCATCAGAGTAGAACTTTGTGGATCTCTCTTTCTAGGCATTTCTGAAATTCCACTTAGTAGATTCTTTGCTTCCTCCATTTAGACCATATTATGAGCCAAATCCATTGACAAACCTTCCCAACCATCATCCAGCATTGGGAAGGTGCTCAAAAGAGACTATGGAATTGGTCTTCAAAGAGAGAAAAAAAAAACTCAATACAAGCTTCTGTGTTGGTGTGTGTTATATCAGAGGTGGATATGATATTCTTTATATTATTATTATTATTATTATTATTTGGCATTTGAACTCTCCCTTTTTGCCAGATGCATGCAGAAATGAGTTCACTCGCATTACTCCAGGGCACATTGACAAACTTTCCCAAAAGATTCAGATAGAAGATATTTCAGGCTTTTCTGATGTCGGCGGGAATCACTCGACTCTATCATGACGCTATAAATGCAGCTGTGGATGATGAGCGGGTGACACACTTTGTCAATAAAACTTTATTTATAACTCCAAGTGGGGGGCCAGATGGGCCTCTCACTTCCTGTGGACCCAGCATCCAAAACCTTCAGCAGAGAAGACCCAATGCACCCTGAGATAAAGGACCCAAGGAAAGTCGAATGGAAGGGGATCTTGACAATTCTTTTCCAGAGAGGAAATAAAGCGAGAGATGTTCTCTTGATAAAGCCTTTGAAAATTTGTGCAGGGCCTTATATCCTAACAGCAATGAGCCTCATTCCTCTTGCTTTTATTTGCTTTTGTCTTCTCATTCATTAGCCCAATTTATTGGTGAATGGCTTGTTTTATGTGAACCGTTAAATCGGTGGAAATTCGTCAACTGCGTTCAGAAATGTGGGCTCGGGTGGGGAACTCTTCTTTTGACAATATTCCCATGGAAATGTTCGCCCTCGTTTTGCTGAGAGCAGCTATTTTTATCAGTGTCTGAGGCTTCCTAATACATGAAAGCTAAAGGTGGATTGGGGCTAAGGGACTATAAGTACCGTGGGGACAGTTGAGATGGCGGTCGAATGTCCAAATTTGTTTTAGTAAGTTTTCTTGCGGTTGTGACAGTTGCGGTTGGTACAGTTCAAGACTTCTTGAAGTATCACCTCCCTTCTGAAGCCCTAGAGGAAGACCTCGGAGGAAGAATTAGATAAGAAATGGTTTATTTGGACTCATGGATTCAGAGGCCCAGTCCAGGGTTGGCTGGCTCCATGGCTCTGGCCCAAGGGGAGGCAGAACAAAATGGCGGCAGGGCCTGGAGGAGGAGAGCAGCTCAGGACAGGGCACCAGGGAGCAGAGAGAGCTCTGCTCACCAGGGACAGGACAGAGACCCCAAAGGCACAGCCCAGGGACCCCCTCCTCCAGCCACACCCCACCTGCTGCAGTCACCACCCAGTGAGTCCATTCAAGTGGATTAATCCACTTATTAGTCTACACCCAGTGAGTCCATCCAAGTGGATTAATCCACTTATTAGTCTACACCCAGTGAGTCCATCCAAGTGGATTAATCCACTTATTATAATGTCTACACCCAGTGAGTCCATCCAAGTGGATTAATCCACTTATTAGTCTACACCCAGTGAGTCCATCCAAGTGGATTAATCCACTTATTATAATGTCTACACCCAGTGAGTCCATCCAAGTGGATTAATCCACTTATTAGTCTACACCCAGTGAGTCCATCCAAGTGCATTAATCCACTAACTGGGTTAAGGCTCTCATCATTCCATCATTTTATTTCTAAACATGAGCTCTTGGGGGGACACCCGACATCTAGACCACAACAAAAGAGATATCAACTGTCTGATTAGCAGGAAAAAGAAACCCCTTCTCAGTCGGCTCAGTATTCGTTCCAAACTCCCTGCCTTCTGGGATCCTCTCTCAAACCTGTCAACACCACGTTAAAAAGGATGTTGATGTTTCCAGCAAAACAAATTCGAGTCTGGTCCATCAGACTTTCAGAGAGCCCAGAGGAGGAACAACTTGAAGCACCTATTGATCCAACAACCCTCCACAACTTCATGAGTTTTCTTTCCTTCAAGGGTAAAATTAATTTGCCTAGAAATGGAGTCATCTCAGGGTGGACTTGAAAGTCTCATCCTCAACTTCTCCCAAGAGTTCGTTGAGCCACCTGGAAAGTTTGGGTGTTAGAGGGAGCTAGGGGATCCTTTAAGAGGTGGAGCCTAGGGAGAGGAATTAGGTCATTATGGGTGTGTCCTCAAAGGGGCTACTGGACCTGGCTCCTTAAAACCAACCTTTCTTCCTCCTAATTTGTTTTACCTCAGGGACTTTGTCACAGAGAGGGGAGGCTGACCAACACAGGACCCTCACCAGACCCTGAGTCAGCCATACCTTGATGGTGGACTTCCAGTCTCCAGAACCGTAAGCAGTCAGTTCCTCTTGCCACTTAGTCTGTGACATTCAGTTAGAGTGACCCGAACAGATGAGACAGTGAGCAATTCTGTTTCTCAATTATTGAAGAATTCCCAAATTTTCTCTACCACTTGGTACCTTCCCATCAGAATTTATGAATTTTTTTTTTAATGTTTGCTCTTGAGTCTGATCACTAGGCACATAGACAACCAGTTCCCTTCAACCAAGTCCCATTTGTGAACCCCTTAGGGCACATTGACCTGATTCAACCGGGATCCCGGACCAGTACCATTAACGTCATCCGGGAGCTTGTGAGAGACACCCATCCTTGGTCCCCACAAGAGACTGACTCAATCACCAAATCCCATATGGACCTCATCATTCCTTCATTTGGGACCATTTGGTTTTTTTCCAGTTTTTCTTTTCCCTAGATATAAATAGTACTCAGTGATTACTTGTGAACAGTGAGCATTTTCCCCACATCTCTGAATATTTCCCTTGGTTAGATTTGGAATGATTACGACCAGATTATGGATTTTGACCCTTACGCTGGGTGGCCATATTAGTGGGCTCAAGTCCTTCTTGCGCGTTGGAAAATTCTCCTTTTATACTCCACGAATGAGGAAGGGTGTGTGTGGGTTGTTGTCTATTTTCATTATGTAATCATTATCACCATATCTCACCTGTTCTGGGCCGATTTTCCTCCCCAAAGAGAGAGGAGATCAAGATAGAGTCCGATTCTATGGGCTTTCCCATTTCCTGGGTGGAAATACTCATTTCAGGGTATTTAGGAGGCTTCGGCCGCACACGGCCTTTCCGTCTCCTTCAGTTCGTGCCCCACGAGGCTCAGAACACGCTGTCTCTGCTAGGGATGTCCCGGACCTCCCAGTGACAGGGCGTGTGTCAACAGAAGTTGGTCACCGCAGGGCACAATGCAGCAGGGGAGGTGTTTTTGTGACTGTGTTCAGTGCTTTGAAGAGTCCACTCCCCGAGGATTCCCCCGGTGGAAAGAGCCTCATTTGCTTTCAGCTGCGGCTTTCGAGATCCTGACCTAAGCTCTTGGATTTGCTCTGCATTCTTGAGGGGCCTGCAGAGCATGGCTGTTCCCAGATGCACATTTATGGGGGTTGGTTCGTCTCGGGGAGAATTTGTAAGTCGTATATTTATGGCTTATTTTCCCTCTTTCTTTCTTTCTTCTTTCTTTCTTTCTTCCTTCCTTCCTTCTTTTGTAAAAGCCATGAATAAGAAGCACATCAGTTATTATAGGACTAGATTTAGTTTTGAATGAAAAAAAAAAAAGAACCATATCACCTTATTTGTCCTCTCACGTTTACACAGAGCAATTTTTTTTTAGTTAGATTTTGTGCGACTCTAACCAAAAGATCCAAGAAGAACAATTTTAGGGAGGAAAAGTTTATTTGAGTCTCACCGTTGCAAAGGTCTCAGTCCCTGGTGGCCGACTCCATGGCTCTGGCCCAAGGGGAGCAGAACAAAATGGCGGCAGGGCCTGGAGGAGGAGAGCAGCTCAGGACAGGGCACCAGGGAGCAGAGAGAGCTTTGCCCACCAGGGACAGAACAGAGACCCCAAAGGCACAGCCCAGGGACCCCCTCCTCCAGCCACACACCACCTGCTGCAGTCACCACCCAGTGAGTCCATTCAAGTGGATTAATCCACTATTAGGTTACACCAGGGAGCAGAGAGAGCTCTGCCCACCAGGGACAGAACAGAGACCCCAAAGGCACAGCCCAGGGACCCCCTCCTCCAGCCACACACCACCTGCTGCAGTCACCACCCAGTGAGTCCATTCAAGTGGATTAATCCACTATTAGGTTACACCAGGGAGCAGAGAGAGCTCTGCTCACCAGGGACAGAACAGAGACCCCAAAGGCACAGCCCAGGGACCCCCTCCTCCAGCCACACACCACCTGTCTACAGTCACCACCCAGTGAGTCCATCCAAGTGGATTAATCCACTTATTAGTCTACACCCAGTGAGTCCATTCAAGTGGATTAATCCACTGATGAGGTTAAGGCTCTCATAACTTGATCATTTCATCTCTGAACATTGCTGCATGGTCTCAGTCATGAGTTTGGGGGGTTTTATTCAAACTATAGTAATTGTTGATCAGTTTCGGTCGCATAATTAATAAGTGAAAATAAGAAAAAAAAATATGGGGGATACAGCCCATAACCAGCCCTAAAAACATTAGTGTCTGAAAATCCGAGTTTACAAAGGTTGGGTCCATGAGTGTGGGGCTCCTCCTGATGCTGCCCCGTGTATGCATCAATATCCTAAACTAAACCACTTGCTGTTGGACATGGTGACTACCAAGGACCAAGATCAAGTTCTCAAACCATTTACCAACCTGCTCTCCGAGGACAGGCAGAGTGACCGTGCCTGACCGTGACTGACCGTGTCCCCACCTCCTCTCCTAACAAAGCGACAAATGATTTCACTCTTTGTCCCTGATCCAGGGGGTGAAAGGGAAATGTCGGTGCCGTTGGTTACGATATTTGCTCCCTGCTCCTTCAAATGCCCTTCATGTGGACGGAGCTGAGGACGCACATGCCCTAAATAGAGCACTTTGGCATTTGAGCCACCAGGAGGGAACCTGGCAGGAGGTCACCTGCATTTCCCCTATTGGGAGTCCCCTCTGGCTCCAAAGACTAACTTCCCCATCCCCCAAGAAGAGCCGTCCAATGGTGAGCCCTGCTGGCTCACATGATCCATACCCACCAATCAGAGAGCCCTGCTGGCTCACATGATCCTCACCCACCAATCAGATTAGCCCTGCTGGCTCACATGATCCTCACCCACCAATCAGATTAGCCCTGCTGGCTCACATGATCCTCACCCACCAATCAGAGCCCTGTTGGCTCACCTGATCCTTACCCACCAATCAGACTAGCCCTGCTGCTCACCTGATCCTTACCCACCAATCAGACTAGCCCTGCTGGCTCACCTGATCCTTACCCACCAATCAGATTAGCCCTGCTGGCTCACCTGATCCTACCCACCAATCAGAAAGCACCCCATGCCAACTGTCAAACCACCCCCTGCTCTATAAATATGCAGAGCTGTTCCTCAATAAAGGGGCATTTGCTCCAAGGACAAGCCTTGTTCGTTCTTTCATCCCCATCTCTTTCTTCCCAGTCGTAAAACCTAGAGGGAGATGAGGGACTTTTTCTGACCTACCCTGAGGCAGTTTCTAAGCCTGACTCCAGAGGAGCCCAGAGGGATGGCCCAAATTCTATGTTGAAGTCACAAGGACCCAGGCAGCAATCGGGCTGCGCCATCCAGGAGACGGAGGGAGAGTGAAGACCTCCCTCTTCAAACCCCGACTCTTTTTTTTTTTTTTAATATGCTCTTTACTTGTTGATGGACACAATATCTTTATTTTATTTTTATTTATTTTTACGTGGTGCTGAGGATCGAACCCAGGGCCTCACACACACGCCAGGCAACTGCTCTACCTCTGAGCCACAACCCCAGCCCCAAACCCCGATTCTTGGCAGCAAAGAGTGTCAGAGCTGTCAATCACACTGACAGGCAGGAGCATATTGAAGGGGTGGAAAGGGGAGGGGACACTCTCAAGGGACAGAGGGGCCCTCTCAGAGAGGACAGGGACAGCGTGCCCCTCCTGGCCTCCAGTTTTATTGGGGTCCCAGGGAAGTCCCCAGAGAGCCCCGCCCAGGTCCCCTCCTGACTTTGACGGACAGCAGGGTGACCTCAGACTCTCCAGTCCCCACGGCCATGGCCACTCAGGGTCCCCCTGGCCCCTGCTGCCTGGTTCTCAGTGGAACCTGTTCTTGCAGATTTTAGGGTTGGAGGAAGGATCCTCGTCCCCCTGGGTCCTGGGATGGGGTCTGAGAGAAGGGTTTAGGGGCCTCAGCCGTGAGCTTTAAGGACGGGTAAGGGAGGAGATCTCGTGTCTACACTGAGCACATTTCCATTGCACCCATCTTTACGTGGGTGGCTTCAGATCCTTTGTAGGGACAAAGGGAGACAGAAAAGGAAAAACACATAAATAAGCAACATGCAGTAATATCCTATAGAATGTGCCCCGTGCTTCGTTTCTGGACCTTTAGAGCTTATTTTATATTAAAAAGAAGACATTGGCATCTGCTTCAAAATAGAGGACAGGTGGGCACGGTGGCACACACCTGTCATCCCAGCAGCTCTGGAGGCTGAGGCAGGAGGATGGTGAGTTCAAAGCCAGCCTCCACCAAAGGGAGGCCGTAAGCAACTCAGGGAGACCCTGTCCCTAAACAAAATGCAAAATAGGGCAGGGGACGAGGCTCAGGGGTCGAGGGCCCCTGGGTTCAATCCTGGGTACCAAACAAAAGAAAATGGGAGCCACTGACACTTTTGAGGAGTAGCCTGTGCAAAGCTGGCCTTTCCCTCTAAATTCGGAAACGCTGTGGCTGTCGGGAATGACAAGTGGCAGCTGCTGAAGTAGCTGGCAGAACCTCAGGAGTTAGTGAGGTGACCTGCCCCACCTCCCACACACCCGGTGGCGACACAGATGTCATTTCCTCCAAGAAAGATGCATCCTGAGTAGACTACCGCCAGGCACGGGAGCCGCTGTGGCATGTTTCAAGGAGGCCCCGCGACAAGGTGAGGGGGACAGACCAGGAGCCCATCAGAGCAGGAGGGAGCTGCGGGGTCCCCTGTGTCCCCTGCCATGCTGTCCCCAGAGTCTCCGAGGCTTCCATCTGCAGCAGGACCTGGCCGCTCCCCAGGCCCTGGCTCTGGATGGAAGAGATGCCTCTCTGCAGGTGGGTGACCTTGGGCCGGCCCTCAAGGGCAGCCGGCCTGGGTCACCTGGATTTCAGCTTCCCTAGGCACACCTGCAGGTCACTCTCAGCCTGGAAGGAGCCTCCAGATGGGGCTGGGCTCCCTGGGAGGGAGGAAGCCTGTGCCCCAGAGACCTGGCAGGAAGCCGGCTGCATAATCCGGATCATGTGCTGCGTGGAGAATGGGGAGGGAGCTGCGCTGGCTTTGCAGGTGGCCCTGGGCCCCAGGTTTGAAGTCACCCAGGGTGGGCAGAGACAGGGTTAAATGAAACCAGGGTCCCTGCAGGTAGGACGGAGCAGGGCCGGCCAGGCCAGGCGGGGGCTGTGTGGGCTGCAGACTTTCCTGTCCTGTGAACCCCGGGGCCTTTGCTGACCCCAGAAGGACCTTTTGTTATGCGGACCCTGTTCCTCCTGTGCTGATGGGGGATGCAGCGGCCACAGCCACCAAGGCAGGAGCCTGTGGACACCCAAGTGGAGTCCAACGTGCAGCGGGAGGAGAATATAGCCTGTGTCCCCAGCAGCGACACTGTGACCGCCAACAATCTGCTATATTTAGGCGCAATGCTGAGGAAGGCCCGGGCGGGGGAGGGTAACAGGGCCACCAACAACAGGCTCCATTGAGGACGCAGAGGCATCTGCCACCCCCGTCCCCAGTGCATTCCCGAGCCCTGGACAGCCTTTATTTTTGACTCCGTCCTGGTCCTGCATTATTCACACAGGAACGCTGGGAATTCCAGGCATTCCACAGCCACAAAGGAAGACCCTGTTATGCAAAAGCGCCATCCTCCCTGGGCCTGGGCCATGCAGGGCTCCAAACCCAGGCACCCGGGGACAGAGACTCCCTCTTAAAGGGCCCCAGGGAGTCTGCGGCCAGGCCAGGGGGTGCCCCAAGAGACCAAGACGGGGGACATGTCCTGCTCCTGAAAGCCTCCGAACGATTGGGGAGATTCGGAAAAGAGACGAGATGCTAAGTTGGTAGGAATCTGATTCTTTTTTCTTTTCTGAGCCTCTCGAATATGGATTCATACACACAGGACCACAGTGTGTGCACACACGTCTCTACATGTCACCATACACATGTGTGCACAGCGATGAAGCCACGTGCCGTGCGCCTGTCTGCCTGTATCCTCCGTGCACACAGCTATCATCAAGTCGATGTCACAGATACTCATATGACATTCATGTCACCCATTTTGCAGTTGATCACGTACAGTTGGTGATTGGTGATATCTGATGGCACCTGACATTTACATAGGGTGCCCATGTTTCGTGCCACACGTGCGCACACTGCTGGCCGGCCGTCCCGTGGACTTTGTGGGTGGGACAGGGTGCAGGTGACCTCCCGCACAGGCTTCACAGGAGGACGTGATTGGCATCTGCCCTCTTAGTGACAGACATCTTGCAGGGGGGAGTCAGGCATGGTCCTGGGACTAGACTGTGCCCCTGGGACATGTTGTGCACTATATATATATATATATATTTTTTCTCTGAGAACATACAAATTCAAGAAAAGGGGTAACAAGTCTGGGGTGTCCATGGCTCTAGCCATCCTTACCATAGGGGACACTGGCCTGGTCATCCCGGGTGTCCACCCGCCGTGTCTCACTGAGCACGTTGGATGTGAAGCCTCCTCTGGATTCTGACTCCAGGGACTTATTTCCTCGTCAACAGTAACCAGCCCCGGCCCCCGACGGCTGCTCACAGCCCGACTTTGTGACTTTTCTGCCCAAGCCTTGTCCCCGGGCCCCGGCTCCTCGGAAAGATGTATCTGTGAGGTCGGTGATGAATCTCGGCCAACCTCGGAGTGAGGATGAATGTGCAGACGGGGTACACGCGCCTCCCGTCCCCAAGGGTATCAGAAACAATTAGAGGGTGTCCTGAACGGCCCCCGGGGCTGACCCCACAGCTCCCTTCCCCGAAGCCCTGGACCTGCAGCCCTGCCTGGCCTCCGGGCACAGCCTCCGCCACCTTCCTCACACACCACCTGTGACCTGCAGGGGACATGCAGGCGGGAAGGCATGTCCCTGAGAGGAGCCAGGGGACCCTGAAGGGGGGACTTCTGGGACCCTGACGCAGACCAGGTCCCAGGACCCAGGGGGACGAGGATCCTTCCTCCAACCCTAAAATCTGCAAGAACAGGTGCCACTGAGAACCAGGCAGCAGGGGCCAGGGGGACCCAGAGTGGCCATGGCCGTGGGACTGGAGAGTCGGAGGTCACCCTGCTGTCCGTCA
>NC_138190.1:3417796-3441328 GCF_964194105.1 Spermophilus citellus
GTCCTGGGTGGAGAGAATCCCCTTTCCACCCCTCCCGCCCCGCTGCGCTGTGCTTCTTGTGCCGGGGAACATTATTATCTCTATAAATCAGGGCCAGGGGGCTCCTGCAGTCCGGTGGACACCATCCCTGATCCGACTGGGGGTAATTGGCCTCCCCGCGCCCTCTCCCACAACGTCCTGGTGTTTTACAGCTCAGTTACGCGACACCAAGTCTGGGGCATGACTTGTGGTTGGTCGCAGAGGAGGCAGTGCGTTGGCTCCTTCGTGGATTTTAGATATTGACGCACTTTGGTGTTGGAACTTATGAGGTGCTTAGGGGCGAGTCAGGGATGGGTGAGAGATGCGTCCTCCTCCAGATGTGAAATGGGAAAAGAGGAAGTTAGAGTCGGACTCTGCTGGTTTCTCCAGAGCTCACCGAGGTCAAGGTGGAGGGGAGGGTGGGAGGGAGTAGGGTGTTGGACCGGAATTCAGGGGACTTGTCCATTCAGCCGAGAGCCATCGCTGGGGACCCCAATGCCTTCGACAGTGAGTAAATACTGGGATCTCCTCTCACAGCTCTGGAGGCCAATGGGGGGGTTCAAGATCCAAGGGAGCCCAGGGTCTCCATCCAGGGAGAACTGCTACTTTCCAAATCCAAGATGGCGCCCCACGGCTGCACCCTCTGGAGGGAAAGAGGAGCTGTGGGTGCGCAGATGGCGGAAGGCACAGAGCAGACAGGACTGATCTCAAGCTCCAAGCCCTTTCACATCCCATGCAGGAATGTCCAAGGGTGACAGGATTGGGTAAGGAGAGCTGTAAACCAAATAGTGGATTAATCCACTTATGTGAATTAACTGGGTGGTGACTGCAGCAGGTGGGGGGTGGCTGGAGGAGGGGGTCCCTGGGCTGTGCCTTTGGGGTCTCTGTCCTGTCCCTGGTGAGCAGAGCTCTCTGTGCCCCCTGGTGCCCTGTCCTGAGCTGCTCTCCTCCTCCAGGCCCTGCCGCCATTTTGTTCTGGCCTCCCCTTGGGCCAGAGCCATGGAGTCGGCCCACCATGAAGAGTCTAAAATTGGACCCTAGTGACCGATTGGAAAATTAGCCAGCCACAGCATCAAAGATGGTAACCAAAGAGACAAGAGCCCAGGGTCAGAAACAGAAAACTGTTTTTACCCACAGTCAAAGCCACAGCCAAAGCAGCAGCCTCCACCCTGGTTTCCTGAACCTGGATTCCTACTGGGTCAAGGGAAGGGGCTTGCCACAGAGAGAATCCCATTACAGGAGAGCAGCTCCAGGGACGTGTAATACCCACGGAGCCTAAATAGCCTGTCTTCTAGTTGGACATGTCATCCTAGTGGCAAAAAGCAAACCCGCCACTTGGCTTTGACCAGTGAATGTCATAAAGTCATTCTTCTTCCTAGCCAAGTAATATTCCACTGTGGATATAAGCCGCCTTTTCTTGATCTAGTTCTTACTAGATACATGGCATGATTTCTTCTCCCGGGTCTGTCTCCCTCCTAGAAATCAGAAATTCATCTGTTTCACATCAGCAGATTTCTCGGCTGGCTTGGCACTCCATACCACAATCCTAAAAGAAAATGGATCTCCCGCGGGCTTTGGCCTCTGAGGCATCTTGACCATCTGAGTTGTGCAGTTGATTGCTGTGGTAACCTCCCTGATAAGTGGTGCAGGCCCAAGAGACTGTACCCCTGGTCCTTAAGGTCACCCTCCTCAGGCGCAAGAGACTGTACCCCTGGTCCTTAAGGTCACCCTCCTCGGCTCAATTTTCCAAAGATACACACAGTTCTTACAAGTGGATGAGACCAGGCCAGAGGAACGGGATGTGCACTGATCCAGATTTCTGACAGTCTTCAGCACGCGGTCCCCGTCGAGGACCGAGCAGATGGTGTGGGATCTCGGGGGCCTTTGACAGAAACATTTGGAACGGACTCGGGGAAATCATTTTCCACTTAAGTGGGGGAATTCACAGTGGAGGAGAAGGAAAATTAGGTTGTCAGACTGCAAACAGGCTCACGCTTCAAAAAGAAAGAGAAAAAAATGAATTAAGAGACGGCTGTTGGGGTCGCCCTGGTGTTTATTTGGGTGAGCACGTTTGTGACAGCCACCATCCTGGGACACGGGCTGGCTCGGACAGGTGATGGCGTCAACTATAAAAGGAGATCCCCAGACCCAATGGAACGGAAAATTGGAATTAAAATAATGTCTGCCTTTGGCTGCAGGGCGAGAACTGAAAGCATCGGTTGTGCATTGTGACGGTAGCTCTAACGGGACTCCCAGTCGGTGGCCATGTTTCATATGGGGCTGGGGTTGGTTTGTTGGACCTGGAGAAGGCTCTTGCTATTACAGAAATGGAACATGACCCCCCAGTCTCCAGCATAAAAGAGACCATGGCGTCTGTCTTGCTCTTTCCTTGGATCCATCCATTGGGAAAGGAGTCAGCCGCCATCTTGGAGGAACACTCAAGTAGACCCGTGGAGACACCAGCGAGATGGACAAGGGGAAAAAGATGTCAATAGCGTGGGCCAAACGCCTGCAAATCCGTGTGAGGACCACACACACACACACACACACACACACACACACTAATAAAAATCGGGAGAACAAAAGCCGTTAATGGGAAAATGGTGCCTCTCGGCTCTTAAACCACACTTTAATTTTGGTTCTGGGTTATGCAATATGACAAGAATACTTATTGCATGCTTGTTTGCAGTCACAATAATTTGGAAGTGACATAAACGTCTGTTCAGAATCATGGGTAAGTAAATCCTGATACCTGCGTCCCGTAAAATACGATGCAGGCATTTAAAAGAATAAATGGGGAGAGTACAGTCCTCAAGTGATCTCCCTGTGTGGAAATGCAAACGGGATGAAGTCTGACGGGTGGTAAACGGGCAGACCTCCGACCTTCCTCCTGTAAGATCAGCTCTTGTTTCTTCTTATTTCTTCATTTTTCTTTTTATTTGTTCTTTTTAGTTATACATGACAGGAGAATCTATTCTGGTATATTTGTGCACGCATGGACTCTACCATAATGAAACTAGGGTCCCATTATTGTGGATATACAGGATGGTGCAATTCACTGTGGTGTATTCACAGAGACACAACTATCTTTCCTATTTCTATCACTCCTCCTTTCCCATCATTCTGCTTTGTCTAAGTCACTGAACTTCTATTTTTCCCCCACCCCCATCCTTGTTTGGATTAGCATCCATATATCAGAGAAAACCTTTAATTTTTGGCTTATTTCTCTTAGCATGATAGTGTCCAGATCATCCATTTACTGACAAATGTCCTAAAGTCATTCTTCTTCATGGCTGAGTAATATTCCATTGGGGATATAAGCCACATTTTTTTTTTATCAAGTTCTTACAATGATGGCATGATTTCTTCTTTACTTTGATGCTTGCTTGATTCTAGTTTTCTTGAAGGATTGAGAGCGTCATTTCAGTGGTTGAAAGACCCCAAAATATAGTAGGAAAAAATCAAAGTGGTCTTGGCTAAACTCATAAAATAAAAGCAGGTGTTTAAAGATGGAGTCCAGCTATATAAAACATGACTGGAAGAGCGTATCCAGAGTTTTCATTTGTATGTATGTCACATAATGCTAAACTGAAAGGTAAGCAGAATATTCTGCCCTGATAAGCAAGGCAAGATCCGGATCTTTTTTTCAAACTTTGCTGGGAAAGAGAAACAGATGCTGATCGCACACACACACACACACACACGCACACACACACACCTGGGTGGAATGCAGTATCTGATCACTATTCTATCAACGTCCGGAGTTTTCGAGTATCGGGCTTTGGAACTCTGATCTACAAATTGCTCCCAGACCTCTCTGTTCAGGGGGCTTGGGCAATCAATCCCGGGCGCTAATCTTTCTCTTTTTTCCTAATTACTTTCTCTCGGGGAGAGACGAAATGAATACCTGATGCGGCTTTTCCTGGTGGAAGTCTCTGGAATCGTAATCGAGGGGAGCCAGTTAATTAAGGATCTGCATCGCTGGTTAATGCAAAGGCGATAGGAAAAAAATGGTATTTTATATTAATCACACACACGCAAACCCAGGCAGAAGGAACGGGCAGATGACGGACGAAGTCCTCCTGTTTCTGACCGACATCTAGACCTTGAGATAGTCCTTGCAGCCCAACTCCGAGGTGTGGAATAATGGATCTGGAATAATAATGTTCTCAACTTCCCCAGAGTTACCAAACCGTGATAAATGTGTATTTCCTGCTATTTTTACCTAACGGGAGAAAAGCCTTCCTTCTCATTAGACAAAAGATAAAATAAAATAGAATAAAATAAAATAAAAATAAATAAAGTCAACCACCATCAGTTTAGGTGGTAGGTGACCTAGAGAGGAGCGTGGATGAGTTCACCTGTTCTGTGCAACCCTCGTGTTTCATGAGGACCCGAGTATTTGAGGATGGTCAGCAGGTGGTGCCTGCAGCCGGTCTCCCGGGGTGGACGTGTGCCTCTCCTTCTGCAAACTCTTCAAGATGCACCTCTTTTTCTGCTCCCAAGAGGCCCAGGCCTCCACGGACTCTTGCCTCCACCCAGTTACCCTTGAGTGTCCCCTGATGAGTGACCGATGCTCGGACAGCATCGCGTTCATTTCAGCAGATGGACGCTGCCTCGGATCTAAGGCAGCAAGGAGGCCTCTGGTCATTAGGCCCTGCAGGACGCATGTTGGGGCTCCGCCTCCAGCCGCCGAGGATCGGTGCCCATCCCCCGGCGCACGCAGTGGTCATTACTTCTGAGCCAGACAAGGTACAGATGGCGTGTCCCTGTCGTCCTCGGCCAGCTGCAAGGATGCATGGACCCTCAGGGGGAACAAGCTCAGCCACCTGCTCAGGAGCCACCCCTGCCTGGCAGCAGAGTTTGACAGGACAGGAGGGGCGGGCCCCGAGCAGAGCCCGCAAAGGTTGCTCTTTGATGCCCGGGGACACCCGCCTTGTGGGCAGCCGGGGAGGGTGCTCTATGGGGAGAAAGAAACAAAATGACATGGGATACGAAAGTCCCAAGCAGTCTGTGTGCATGCACAGCTCGAGGCTTGTGCAGTGCACAACCCAAGCCCTGGATTTTCTGCCCCCTCAACCTCCTTGACACTTTCTTTCTTTTTTATGTATTTTTTCCTTTTGGGTACCCCCACCCCAAAAGTAGCTGATTCCCGCTTGTCCTTCAGGGGAAGAGCCCCCAAAGCCACCAGGCATTGCACACAGGACAAGCGAGCCCCAAAAACACGTCAAGACAACGGACTCCAAGGACACCGTTGGGACCAGGAGCTCTGAGGGGCAGGGCCTCTGCGGGTGCAGCCGGGCTTCAGGACACGTGTGATCTATCCGCAGAGACCTGAAGCCGTTTCACAGACATTAAATACAAGAGCCCGGGTCTGGGGCCTAAGGGCACCCACCGGGCGACGGGCCACTGCGCCCAGAGGGCTCCTGTTTATTGGTGACGGCAAAGTGGCCCCTGGATTCCCAGAGCAATCTATAGGGGGCAGAGCCATGCCCACTCAGGAGGGACCAGCAGCCCTGGGAGTGGGTGGGCTGGTTATGGGTGGACAGGTCATCGTCCTGGGAGAGAAGGCAGACGGGGACCCGGGGGAGGGGGAAGGAAAGTCCCCCACCCAGCTGAGGTCCCCGAATTCGCTGTGGAGCCCAAACTTAGCTACTGAGCCTCTGAGTGGGACTGTCCACCGGTTGTCGCCCTGTGTTCTGCACACGGAGAGCAGACGGCAGGATGAGGCCGATCCTGCCCCCTGCGTCACCTGACCAGGGTTTGCCAACAGGCTGCAAGTGACTTGTGACTCTGTTCCAGTCGTTTTTAGGGGGGGATACTGAGGGGAGTACCTCCCCAGCCCTGTTTACCATTTTTATTTTGATTCAGAGCCTCCCTAAGTTGCCCAGGCTGACCTGGAACTTGTGACCTCCTCCTGCAGCCTCCAGAACTTGTGACCTCCTCCCTCAGCCTCCAGAATTTGTGACCTCCTCCCTTGGCCTCCAAAATTTGTGACCTCCTCCCTCGGCCTCCAGAATTTGTGACCTCCTCCCTCAGCCTCCAGAATTTGTGACCTCCTCCCTCAGCCTCCAGAACTTGAGACCTCCTCCCTCAGCCTCCTGACCACCACCCGGCCCCCTTAGGGAGGAGGCCCTGGCCAAGAGGAGGACGAGAGTGCATTGGAAGACCTGCTTCCGGGGCTGGGGCCGAGCAGTACCCTGTGGCCCGTGACGTTCCACGCTGTTGGCTGATGAGAAGGACGTGCACCTGCAGGTGAGAATCAGGCTGTGACCCCAGCTAGAGGGACATGCCCAGCCCTGATCCCCAGCCTCAGGCTTCGGGCACCAGGAAGAGGGGCTCGCCCAGCAAATACCAGGAACATCAGACGTCAGAGAGGTGACTTGGAAAAACTCATAGAGGGTGACAGGGGACAAGGAGGAGTTTCAACAGCTCTGTCCAACCCTCTAAGTCTTGGAGGATGTGAGCGCCGCACTGATCCCTAGTTCAGAAGAGGAACTGCACTCTCCCCTGGTCGGGCGAATCAGCTCCTGGAGACTTGTACTGATGCCATGCTAAGGTCCTGGGGTAGCTTCTCCAAGCCTCGCGCTGTGCAGGCAGGGAGGCCCGGGGCTTGGAGATGCTCCCCTCCAATATAACGATTTCTGTATAAGATGATTTATCTTCTCATCATATGACTTCCACGTGACGATCACCACCAATGCATGGTGCAATCTCCTTCATCCAGATTAATCCACTTGCATGGACTCACGGGGTGTAGACTAATAAGTGGATTAATCCACTTGGATGAACTCACTGGGTGTAGACTAGTAGTGGATTAATCCACTTGGATGGACTCACTGGGTGTAGCTTAATAAGTGGATTAATCCACTTGGATGAACTCACTGGGTGTAGACTCATAGTGGATTAATCCACTTGAATGGAATCACTGGGTGTAGCTTAATAAGTGGATTAATCCACTTGGATGGACTCACTGGGTGTAGACTCATAGTGGATTAATCCACTTGGATGGACTCACTGGGTGGTGACTGCAGCAGGTGGGGGGTGGCTGGAGGAGGGGGTCCCTGGGCTGTGCCTTTGGGGTCTCTGTCCTGTCCCTGGTGAGCAGAGCTCTCTCTGCTCCCTGGTGCCCTGCCCTGAGCTGCTCTCCTCCTCCAGGCCCTGCCGCCATTTTGTTCTGCTCCCCTTGGGCCAGAGCCATGGAGTCGGCCACCAGGGACTGGACATCAAGTGTCAGATTCCAGAAATGGGCCACCCATAGGTTTTGTATGACTCACTGCAATACATGGTCATAATTGCGCTCTTTGTCGGTCAGTATCGGTGGATTGTCTCTTACTGTGCCTGATTCATTACTTTCTGTTCCTGTTTCGCATATCAAACCTTATCATACCTACAAAAATCAAATTATCTACGTAGACATACGCACACACATTTTATCACTCATACATAAGTTAGGGAAAATTGTAGGTTATACAGGTTTGGGGACTCTCTGCAGTTCCAGGAAAACACCAAGGATCCCCATACCCGTAAGAGGGGACTATTGTGTCATTTTTTAGATTCTAATTTCTTTGCAAGGAAGTGCCCCATCTCTTGAATGATCTGGAGAAAAGCAACAGAGCTTAGAAATACACAGAATGTGCATTGGGTTCTATGAGCTCACAGCATACGTGACAGAGTCTCCGACGTGGACGCCGTGACCACTTCTCTTCCCAACATCCCACTCGTTCTAACCTCGTGAATCCAAGTGGAAGCCTGTGTGAGGCTCTGGGTGGCCTCGATGCGCCTCTCTGATGAGATCTCTCTGGCCCCCGTATGTGAACGCCCCACTTCCGTAGATTCCAGATTGGGATTAAAGCAGATTCAGCTGCAAATTACAACAGTTGGGAAACATTGGGTGTGTACTGACGTTGTGCAAAACGTGTTCCTCGTCTAGATGATACAATGTGACAACTTTTTACAGAGCATTTACATTGTCTGAAGTGTTAAAAAGGATGCAGAGTCTGGGAGAATGTGCATTGATTCTATGCAAATGTATACCCCCCCCAAAAAAAATGCAGGAAACTTGGAATCCTAAAAGAACAAGTTATTTCAAGAACCCAGAATCATCAACAACGTGACTTTGATTTTTCATGAGTGTGTATGTTTCCACCAACTCTTTCATTTCGGGCTCTGGTCCTCAAACTGAGCCCTGAGTCTCCGGACAGGAAAATGGAACCTATAGTTGGTTGAAGAACCTAATATGCATTGGGCCAAGAACACTGGCTACAGCGACAATCATTCTAAAAGACAGGATCGATAACCCGAAAGGCTAAAACGGGTGTTGCAGACCGTGTCCGGAGGCCAAGAATTAGTGTGCTTAAGCGGAAAAGTGGGAATCCTGGCCGACACCCATTTGTCACGGAACCGACAGAAATCCACGGGAGCCGAGTATTTAATTAATCTCAATGACAAATTGCCTGTGGGTCCCAACTTCCCAGGCAGTACCTACCTGCCCACGTGACGGAGAAATAAATGAACGCTTTGAAAAAGTCATCTGCAATCCCGCCGTCACCTTCCTGTGTGCTTTGCCAAGGGACATTTTGCAGATATATATGTGTGCACACCTGCACCCTCACGCACGTCCGAGCAACTGTGCATGTGCATGAAACCGTGGGCATATTTATACCCGAGGGTCTATGTGTACAGTGCCTCTCTGGAAAATCACCAAATTTCTTTTCCTTTTTTTCCCCAGTCGCGTCCCCATGAAAAGAGCACCATTTTCTCTTTGTTGCATTCCGAGCATCACTGAAGAGGAGGAGGATTTGCAGAACCAGGCAAAGGGCGGCGGTGCTCGGAAAACCCAGTCGGAAGACACGTTGGCGTTGAGGCGCGAATGGCAGGTGGCAGTTTGTCACTGTTGAAAAATGTAGCCGAGTAGGACAGAGATGTGCCACGATTTTCCTTGGGGGGCGGAGGAAGGGAGAAGACGCTGGGCATCTGTGATCAGTCTCAGCAGCTGCATGAATTATCTTTTCTTTTTTTGGTACTGAGCATTGAGCTCAGGGACCCTCGACCCCTGAGCCCCGTCCCCAACCCTATTTTGCATTTTATTGAGAGACAGGGTCTCCCTGAGCTGCTCAGGGCCTCCCTTTGGCGGAGGCTGGCCATCCTCCTGCCTCAGCCTCCCGAGCCTCTGGGATGACAGGCGTGTGTCCAGCTGCCCAGTTGCATTCGTTTGAAATGGAGTTTCCTGGTCAGCTACGATCATGCAGCACCTTAGCACACTGTAACAGGTGGTGCCCACGGATAGGGTTCACCATGTACTTTGCAAGATGTGACCACAGAGGAGGCCACTGTGGCAAAGTCCCACGGGTGCTGAGTAGGTTCCACCGCCGGGAATAGCAAACTCAAACCGGGAGGTAGGGACGCGGAGGGGAACCCCCGGCCCCTGCTCACAACCCCCGGTTCACCTGGGTCGATTCTGAGCACAGCATCCCCAGGGACTGTCCCCAATGTCTGGGATTGGAAGCCACCCGGAGCGTCTCTGATGGTGCCAAGGGCATGCGTGAGCACCCGAAGGAGGAGACGGAAAGTGGGGCACCTGGAGGGACGGTCCAGCGTCTCCATTTCTGACTGTGCCACGAGGTTTCTGGATTTTGCTATTTTCAGCTGAGAAAATCACGGCGCAGAGGGCAGCCCGTGCTGGGGTCTGCGTCACGCCCAGGGTCCTTTGTCCCTCACGGGGGCGGGGAGAAGCAGGTCTGGGCTGCATCCTCCCGGCCAGCGCTCCCTGATGGGCAGCTCCCTGGGCGTGGGAAGAGCTGGGTGTCCTCCCCTCCAGGTGCTGAGTCTCCAGGGTGAGGTGGGTCTGAGGGTGCCCCCTGGTTTTATCGATTCCCAGGTGAGGGATTCTCGGGGCAGAGCCTGCAAAACGTGGCCCTGGGAAACGCAGATCCAATCCACCCTGGGATTCCGCGTCCCTGCAGTCCGGTCCGAGGGCAGTTGTGAAGAACGCAAGCCACCAGACGCGCTGGCCAGCACGTGGGGACAAGGCGCAGTCCTACGCTGCTGGTGGGACTGCAAGTGGGTGCAGCCGCTCTGGAGAGCAGGAGGGAGATTCCTCAGAGAACTGGGAATGGAGCCACCATGTGACCCAGCTGTCCCACTCCTCGGTCTATACCCAAAGGACTTAAAATCAGCCCACGACAGGGACACAGCCACATCCGTGTTTACAGCAGCTCAACTCACAAGAGCTAAACAGTGGGACCAACCTAGGTGCCCTTCAGCAGATGAATGGATAAAGAAACGGTGGTACGTCTACACAATGGAATATTACTCAGCCATGAAGAAGAATGAAATGATGGCCATGGCTGGTAAATGGGTGGAGCTGAAGACTCTCATGCTCAGCAAAATAAGCTGATCCTAAAGAACCAAATTAGAAAGTTCTCTCTGATATGTGGAGGCTCCAAACAATGGGGGACAGAGGAGGATAGAAACACCTTGGATTAGTCAAAGGGGAATGGAGGGAATGGAGGAGGGGTGGGCATAGGAAAGACAGTGGGGTGAACTGGACGTGCGGTTCCTAAGCTCATAAATGAACACCCGACCAGTGAAACCCCCCACGACGTACGACCACAAGAGTGGGATCCTCGTTAGAACCACGTATGATATCTCCGAACCCACTCGAGTGTCACGCATACCTAACAGGGACAAATAAGAACGGTCACCCTGAGATTTCCACAGTCGTTCGTTCATTAGGATGACAACCGGGAAGCCCAGCCTGGCTGCCTGAGGGACACCCCACCAGCTGGACCCCGGGGTGGCTGGACATTGGATTAAATAAGCGTGGTCCCAGGACCTCTGTCTGTGTTTCTGCATGAGACTGGCACTTGGTCAGTTTGACTGAGGGAAACGGACCGTGGCCCCGATGAGCCGGTCACTGATGAGGAGCCATGATGATAGAAACTCCCTCCGCGTGCACAGAGGAGTGCAAATATGGAAACATACGCACACCTGAACATGCTTTAAGCCCACGGGGGCTTCAACGCGAGGCACCCACGCATGGCCGGACCCTCTGTCTCGTTCTCTGTCTCCAACGCTCGCCCCCCGTCTGGGCTTGATCCGAGATGCTGCCCGTACAGCAGGCGGGAAATGCTTTGCGGGTCTTTGCTGCATCTGAAACTCATGACCAGGGACCCTCCACCTGCCGACCACGGGAAACCTCGGATGCTCAATGGCGCTTCTAGCTGGTGACCTGTCCTTTCCAAGAACTCAGAGAACTGTCCCCAGTGATGGACAGCGTGGGAAAGACTCGCGGGATCCCCTGGATTTGCAGGCAGCGGGTACAGGGTGCGGGCAGCCTGGGGGCTCAGCACGGGCGGCCGGCCTCGGAGACCCTCCGTCCTTGTGGGCTGCAGTGTAGGAAGAGGAGCCCTGTCTTGGATGTGTCCCCAGGGACATAGGGATTGAAGTCCCCAGGGCTATGCATGAGCCTGGAGATGACCAACTCCCAATGCACCCCCCCCCAGGGTATAAAAAGCAAGACCCGTGCCCCAGATTGGAAGTGCTGACACATGGGGACACGGTGACCCTGGCTCGGCGGCGTGTCCTGAACCTGCTGGTGACCCCCGGCAGGCCCAGCGCCCCAGCCCAGGAGATGCATGGACTTTGGAAATCGGGGCGTAGGGCACTGGGCTGAGGAGTGGCCCCGGGCTCCGGGATGCCCTGGTCGGAGTCACCGGCGAGCGTCTGGGTCCCATCTGCCGCCTCCCTTCCTCATTTACCAGGTGGGACGGGGAGCGTGGGGGTCGGCTGGACCGGGTGCGGGGCCGCCCGGGCTCCTGGCACAGCCTGACGTCTGGGGGTGTCTGGGAGGGTGTGTGCACAGGAGATCAGGTTGTGCGTGGAGCAAGGGGAAGAGCTGCCCTTGGCGTGGAAGGGCAAGGCAACCACAGGGGCTGCAGAGAGGGGAGATGCGCGTCCTGTGGCCCCAGCTGGGACACTCTTCCTGTCCATCCTCGGGCACTGGACCTGCAAGTTCTCTGGCCAGAGGTAGATGGATCTATGTATGTCCGTATGTATGTGTGTGTGTGTGTGTGTGTGTGTGTGTGTGTGTGTGTGCATGTATGCATCTATCCATCTATGCATCTATCTATGCATCTATCTATCTATCTATCTATCTATGCATCTATCTGTCTATGCATCTATCTGTCTATCTGTCTATGCATCTATCTCTCTATCTATCTGTCTATCTCTGCATCTATCTATCTATCCATCCATCCATCTATCTATCCATCCATCTATCTATCTATCTATGCATCTATCTGTCTATGCATCTATCCATCCATCTATGCATCTATCTATCTATCCAACCATCTATCTATCCATCCATCTATCTATCTATGCATCTATCTGTCTATGCATCTATCTGTCTATGCATCTATCCATCCATCTATGCATCTATCTATCTATCCAACCATCTATCTGTCTATCCATCCATCTATCTGTCTATGCATCTATCTATCTATCCAACCATCTATCTGTCTATCCATCCATCTATCTGTCTATGCATCTATCTATCTATCTATGCATCTATCTGTCTATGCATCTATCTATCTATCTATGCATCTATCTGTCTATGCATCTCTCTATACATCTATCTATCTATCTATGCATCTATCTGTCTATGCATCTCTCTATACATCTATCTATCTATCTATGCATCTATCTGTCTATGCATCTCTTCTATACATCTATCTATCTATCCAACCATCTATCTGTCTATCCATCCATCTATCTGTCTATGCATCTATCTATCTATCCAACCATCTATCTGTCTATCCATCCATCTATCTGTCTATGCATCTATCTATCTATCTATGCATCTATCTGTCTATGCATCTCTTCTATACATCTATCTATCTATCCAACCATCTATCTGTCTATCCATCCATCTATCTGTCTATGCATCTATCTATCTATCCAACCATCTATCTGTCTATCCATCCATCTATCTGTCTATCCATCCATCTATCTGTCTATGCATCTATCTATCTATCTATGCATCTATCTGTCTATGCATCTATCTATCTATCTATGCATCTATCTGTCTATGCATCTCTCTATACATCTATCTATCTATCTATGCATCTATCTGTCTATGCATCTCTCTATACATCTATCTATCTATCTATGCATCTATCTGTCTATGCATCTCTCTATACATCTATCTATCTATCTATGCATCTATCTGTCTATGCATCTCTTCTATACATCTATCTATCTATCTATGCATCTATCTGTCTATGCATCTCTCTATACATCTATCTATCTATCTATGCATCTATCTGTCTATGCATCTCTCTATACATCTATCTATCTATCTATGCATCTATCTGTCTATGCATCTCTCTATACATCTATCTATCTATCTATGCATCTATCTGTCTATGCATCTCTCTATACATCTATCTATCTATCTATGCATCTATCTGTCTATGCATCTCTTCTATACATCTATCTATCTATCTATGCATCTATCTGTCTATGCATCTCTCTATACATCTATCTATCTATCTATGCATCTATCTGTCTATGCATCTCTTCTATACATCTATCTATCTATCTATGCATCTATCTGTCTATGCATCTCTCTATACATCTATCTATCTATCTATGCATCTATCTGTCTATGCATCTCTCTATACATCTATCTATCTATCTATGCATCTATCTGTCTATGCATCTCTTCTATACATCTATCTATCTATCTATGCATCTATCTGTCTATGCATCTCTCTATACATCTATCTATCTATCTATGCATCTATCTGTCTATGCATCTCTTCTATCCATCTATCTATCTATCTATGCATCTATCTGTCTATGCATCTCTCTATACATCTATCTATCTATCTATGCATCTATCTGTCTATGCATCTCTCTATACATCTATCTATCTATCTATGCATCTATCTGTCTATGCATCTCTCTATCCATCTATCTATCTATCTATGCATCTATCTGTCTATGCATCTCTCTATCCATCTATCTATCTATCTATGCATCTATCTGTCTATGCATCTCTCTATACATCTATCTATCTATCTATGCATCTATCTGTCTATGCATCTCTCTATACATCTATCTATCTATCTATGCATCTATCTGTCTATGCATCTATCTGTCTATGCATCTATCCATCCATCTATGCATCTATCTATCTATCCAACCATCTATCTGTCTATCCATCCATCTATCTGTCTATGCATCTCTCTATCCATCTATCTATCTATCTATGCATCTATCTGTCTATGCATCTATCTATCTGTCTATCTGTCTATCTATGCATCTATCCATCCATCTATCCATCCATCTATCCATCCATCTATCCATCTATCTATCTATCCATCCATCCATCTCTCTATCTATGCATCTCTCTATCTATCTATCCATCCATCTATCTATCTGTCTATGCCTCTCTCTATCTATCTATCCATCCATCTATCTATCTATCCATCCATCTATCTATCTCTGCATCTATCTGTCTATCCATCTATCTATCTATCCATCCATCCATCTCTCTATCTATGCATCTCTCTATCTATCTATCCATCCATCCATCTCTCTATCTATGCATCTCTCTATCTATCTATCCATCCATCTATCTATCTATCCATCCATCTATCTATCTCTGCATCTATCTGTCTATGCATCTATCTATCCATCCATCTATCTATCTGTCTATGCATCTCTCTATCTAATCTTCTTCTTCTGTCTCTTTGGAGAACCCTGACTAACCTACCATGTCTCCTAACGTACCCACAGGCTCAGGACATTAAGAAAAAAGATTTTTTAAGAAGGTTCTTATTTTGCCTTCCCCAAGCTACCAACCCTTAGTGGCTAATTTCAGTGCGTTTTTTGGAACCGTACGTTCTGAGGCGAATTCCTGCCTGAAAAGTGGAGACGCTTCCTTCCAAAGCATAACTGCCCTGGAATCTATTGCTGATCATCACTTAATACTGATTTTTCTCCTTCCCGTACTTCCACGGCGACGGTCATCTCATGTCAAGGGATCTTTCTGTGTCTAAACAGCAGCCTTGATAGACGCAGCGGATTTTCTGCCTGAGGCCACCACTGATTTGCACTCCCCCATCTTGAACCTTCCCGTTAAAAACACTTTGCAGAGATCCGCCCAAGCCGCCGCGGAGCCCGGGGTGATATGGAGAGTGAAGCCCAGAAATATGAGAGCGCTTTTAGTGGCTTGGTCAATGTACATCCTCGACACTCGATGTTCTTACCATTAGCAACCTCTTCTCCAGGGAGTCCGCCTCCAGAACAGAACATTCCCTTTTTAAACCACGCGGACGGACGAGCCACTGAATTTTAAATACGAGTGTCCGTTGCTTTTCCCGGCAAAAGAATTAATTGCCATGTGTTCATCCCCCTAAGATAGCCCTGTCCCGGTGGGCATGTCGAACACAGAGCAAACTCTCAGAAACTTCTCCGAGAAAAAGGTCTCTGTTTCTGAATTATTAAATGGAAAAAAAAAATGCCCACTTTTTTTTTTTTTTCCTTGAGGGTCAGAAATAAATTCAGGGAGGACGGCATCCAACATCCTTTCAGACCAAATGCCCCAGGGATGGGAAGGCAAGTCTGGGTTCCGCTACATTCCCGTTGTCGTTTTATCACACTATCGATGCCACGTCACAGAATGGGGGATAATACGTGGGTCGCCAGGTTTTATTTATTTTTTTTAAATTTTAATAAATAGAAAATAAAGTTCCAACAGATTGTTAAAGGCTTTTGCAAAAATCCAGTGTTATAATGAGTATATCCTGGCCACAGAGAAAGGCACTTGGAACTACTGGAGGATCGATTGAACCCACAGATTCGGGTGTGTGTCCAGGGATTGTCACGGAAACGGGGAAACAGAGCAGGAAGTGCAGGAGGACCTGCCAGGTCTCACGACCGGGGCACTGTTTGGGCTGATTCATGCACAAGGAATATTACACACACCTGAACAGTGTAAATACATCATGTCACGACGCAGAGGACCTGTCCTAAGCATTTCTTCGGTGTCTCTTACTTCAATCAAGGTGACGATCCTAATCAACCACCGATGACCAGAAATACCTTTCAGATGCTTTGACATTTCAGCCAGGATCTCAGACCTGAGTGGTCTGACCCAGGGTCCTTCACCTCAGTGATCTTGGCTAAGACTGCACTGGACAGGTGCCCAGGTTCAAGACCAGCAAACAGAGACACGCACGGGCTGCCTCTCGCGTGATTTTCTGCTGCTCTTCAAATATTGAAGGATTTCTCGTGGTGACCTTTCCAACAGGCCACTTGAACTGTGGAGAGGGGGAACGAGTCTGATCAGCAGTAGCCACTTATTTTTGCAGAGAGGATGAAGCACTCAGGACACTCCATGGCGGAGACAGTTGGCGGTGCCCTGTGCAGGGTTCTCTAAGGGTGTCGTCACCCGTTCCCCCGGGGCCTGGGCTGTCACGGTGGAGGCTGACCTCGGGTCGGGGATCGGTGACCCTGCCTGCTATTGAGCTTCCTCACAGCATGGCGGAGCTTCCTCCGGCCGGCTGAACGTCTCACGCTGTGCACCGAAGACTCCGCGAATAACTTTTGGGACTTGTCTAAAAACCAGAATGAGGGCCACCCTCTTGGGCACCATCTGCACCCAGGGAAACCTGAGACGGTACAGCCTCCCTGGGACACCGTGTGGAAGTTCTTCCAAATAAGAGCGAAAAAGAGAATCTCCCTCTGATGTCGCGATTCTGCTCCTGGGTGCATTTCCCCGGGAACTGAATGCACGAGGTGGGATATCTGCAACCCGACGTTCCTAGCGGCATGATTCCTAATTCTCCAAAGGTAGAAGCAGCCCAGGTGTCCGCCATCAGCAGAGAAAGTAGACACAGCGTGGTCGAGGTGGATAGTGGAATATTATTTGGCCCTGAACAAGACGGAGATTCTGACCTCCGTTACCACACGGTTGGACTTTAAGGATGTTGTGCTCAGGGGAGATGAGGCCATGGTCAGAAGACAAAGATTGCAGGATTCCTTCTGAATGTCACATTGTGTCACATCCCCTCTGTGCCCTCTCTCTCTCTCTCGGGGGAAATACGCTGCTCCTGCCAATCTACAGGGGCGTTGGGGATTTGGACTCGTCTTGAGGGGAAGAGGAGAATCCTCGAGCCCGTTGCCACGGCATCGTCTGTAACAGGAGCTGAAGCCAGCAACTCCGCGGCCACCGTGGCAGAGTAAAAGGCGTAGGAAAGGCACCCGGGTGACACGGAAGGAGCCGGGTGGAGCGGAAACCAGCCCCTAACTCCCCTGGGGTGTCCTCGAGGGCTGCACACACACCTGCATCACACCCAAGTCCCCTGGATGCAGGGGTCGGACCACTTGCCCGGGTTCCTGATTCCCAGTGGAGTCACCAAAACACCATCCCACGTCTCAAAGGGGACAGGGGCCCCGCTGTCCCCGGGCACCGGGGATATTGCTCTCTGGGCTGGGAAGGTGGACGTCCACCCTCCAGAGGGGGCCTTGGTCATCAGCCTTCTTCTTCGGTGCAAGTGCTTTGGAGGTGGCCTTCGGGGCCACTGGATGCGTCCCTGGGCGTGTTCTGTGACAGCCGCTGACGGCCCTGGGGCGGCCGTCTGTGGCTTCCGTGTTGGTGAAGTCAAAGGAACCCGCCATGTCATGTTTGATCCGCGGCCGACCAAGCTGTGGCCCTGAGCGTCCCCTGCGGGTCCCGCACCCGCATCACGGCCCAGGTCCTTCCTAGGGGTCACTGACGACCGTTGGTTCAACTCCCCACGAATGGCTTCAGACCGCGCCGACAGGAAGCAGGAAGCAGGAGAGAGGGGGACGTTGTGGGAAGACGAGCCGCTCTCTGCAGACGGCCCTGTTATGGGGGTGGACGTCCGTCAGCCGCCTGTGGGGGGGCAGCCTTCGGGGGCCCGGGAGTGGACTCAAACTGGGAGACCCCCCAGGCTGCGCGTGGGCACACGTCCAGCAAAGCACAGAGTGCGACCCTGAGGGTGGATGGGACCCAGCTGGGTGTCCACCAAGTGTCCTGCATTTAATGAGAAACTACTACGCTCCGTCTTTACAGGAGGCCAGATTCCCTGTGGGGTCCCTTCCCTGGGGATGAAATAATGGGGCTGCTTCCATGGAGCAAAGGTCCTCTGGGGGAAGAGAGCCGTAAGTCTCCGGGGCTTTTCTTGGGGTTGGGGGCAATGAACGAACGTCCACTCAGGAGAGGGTCCGACGACGGCACCGTCAAATGCCCTTGAAAAAATTTAACGGCCGCAAGAGAATGCTGTGTCCCCTCTGGCAGGTCTTGGGGCACACGGGAGCCCCTTCCTGAGTCTCTGGGTCGGAGGGACGGGTCCGGGGGGCTCAGCTGCCGATGGCGAGCTCCTGTCCCGCTATTCCGTGCTGGTCTCCGGGGGGACGTGCCGGGGACCACGTTCAGGGAGACAGAGACCCAAGAGCTGAGGACGCGTCAGAAGCCCCCGCAGCAGGGCTGGAGGTGGCTCCCGTGCCCAGACTTCCAGGTTTGCTCCGGGCGCTGCAGAGCCGACCGCCTGCAAGTCCCCCCACGCCCCTGTAGGACGCAACCCCCAGGACCCAGGTGTCGGCGGTGACCATGGTCAGCTGCTGCCCTCTCCGGGGAGGTCGGCCTGGCCATCTCCGTGGATGGGATCCCCAGGTCTTGGCGACGATGTCGTGGGTGGAGTGGGGTGATGCGGATCCGCTTGCGGTGTGGCCGGAGCCGACCGGGTGTAGACAAGCGAGTCGACTCTCCTGTCCATGCAGAGCGCGGCTTCGTGAACCCGCTTCTGGTAACGCATATCGGAGAACATCTCCTTCGAGGGCCCACTCTGTCGGACCGGGTGCCACTTTCTAGAGCTCTCGATGACGCCGTCGGCTCCGGATCCTTCAGTGGAGGCACCCAGCGAGGAGGTCAGAGTCCTCAAGATCCGATCCCTTCCAAGGCCCTGACTCTGACTTTGCTGCATTGGGGACAAAGCCATCAGGAGCCTTGGGGGACGCTTATAGCAGCTCACCTCACAATAGGTAACCTGTGCGGGGACCCACCCAGGTGCCCTTCCACCGATGAATGGATCAAGAAAACGTGGCCCACACACACAGTGGAATATTACTCAGCCCTAAAGAAGAAGGAGATCACGGCATCTGCTGGTGAATGGATGGCCCCGGAGACGATCGTGCTAAGCGAAATGAGCCAATCCCCCAAAAACCCAAAGGCCAAAAGTTTTCTCGGATAACCTGAGAGAGCGAGCGCAGTTCATGGAAAGGACGCACCAGGCTCAGGGTGTGTTTGCAAAGGTGTCCCTTGCTGAGTGGGCAGAGCGCGGTGTGACTTCCCTCTCTAAAGAACCTCAAAGTGTCTCAAATCCATTACCTGAGGGGCATAGGTTAAAAGACCCCCAGGGGATGCCTGAAACCTCAGAGAGCACCAAATCCTACACATAGTACACTTCTTTCGACGCGCATCCCCAGCGGGGGGATGATGGGCAGTTGGGGGAGCCCTCTGACAGGTGGGCCCCGGTGGGAGGCCCTTATGTCCCTGGGCGTGGGCCATCCGTGGGGCCACTGGGACCCCCGTCTCTTCCTTTCCCTACATCTGGTTCATGGCCCTGAGGTGAGGGGTTTTGTGCGGCCCGGCCCCGCCCCGCCGTGTTGTGCTGCCTGGACGTCAGGGACCGGAATGAAGGACACCGTGAGACACAGAAAACATCTTTCTCTCTGGGAGTGCATTGTCTCAGGCGTTTTGTGACAGCCTCGGAGGCTGATGCACACAATCAGATCCCCAGTTCATGTCCCCTCTAGGAGCGTACCTGGTGTCTGCACAAGGGCCCCGCATCCAGGGAGCCGAGCGGGGACCCAGGTGGAAGGCCACCTGCCCATTCTGCAAAGACCCGACCCCCGCTCTGCTGGGGAGCTCCGCGGAGCCACTCAAGAACGGGGCCGTGACGAGGAGGAGGAGGGGACGTTGGATCCCTTCCCCCCAGAAATGTCAACGGATCAGACTGGGGACGACCTGACGGGGGTCTGTGCGCACACCCGCTTCACCCACGTCCCTGAGCGTTCCGCATGTCACCTCTTTTCACATCCCTGTGACCTGCACAGTGGAGATGATGTGGTCGGGGGCGTCCTGGTCACCGTCTGTCCATCACCCCACCAAGGCTTGGTGACAGGCAGCCCAGGGCCCAACAGGACAGGGGACGCTGGCCTCAGGACGGTGCCCTGCTAGCTGCCTGGGACTCCTGTGGCCCAGGGGGCTCGGCTCAGAGGCAGGGAGGCGCGGAGTCCCGGGAAGGAGGCCTGGTTCCATTCAGTCCTCAGGCTGCGGAGGCCGGCTGGACTGGAGGCCGGGTCTGCCCTGCGGGGTTAGTGGTGTGGACACTCTCCCCCTTCCTCTCCGTAAGTCCAGCTGACTGTCCCCCACGTCACCAATGCCTGCCCACACGTCAGCGCTGGTCAGGGTCAGGGTTGCTGACCCATTCCCAGGACCTGCAAAGACCCTGTACATGGCCTGCCTTCCCGAGGTCCACACCAGTGGCCATCGTCCATCCCCAGAGCATCTGTGAGGAGCAGGCCGTGAGTCCCAGCAAGGGGACAGGAATGAGGGCCTGGTCCATCCTGAGGGGGATGCGTCCTATACTGACCTTGACGGACACCTGCCCCGGAGCCGTGGCGTCCAGTCGTACGTCCTGAGCACCGAGTGCGAATCTTCCCCAGCAGATCCGAGTGGGAAGGAAGTCCTTCAAGCACATCCCACTAACCACCATCCCCGGGGCCAACAGAGTCCACGGGACACAAGTAGCCAACCAAGTGCCACCGACCCCCCCGTGTGGCCACTCTGGAAATGTGTTTTGGGCAGGGTCACCTTTATTAGTGGGCAAAGGCTCACAGGACCATCACTTTGTCTTCTGTGACCTTGTGGGACATCCCGGGGACCTGCGAAGGGCTTCGCGATCCATACACCGTCTTGTCATCAAGGTGACTCTGGGGTCCGTGACCAGCAAAGCAAACCGAGTGTCCACCCATCAGACTCGGGGAGGAGGAAATAGGTTTGGTGACGGAGGGGCCAAGGGCTGCCACCAACTTCCAGGTCCCAACCAGATGGCGGAGCAGATGCCTTTGTTCTGTGGTACTGTGATAGAGTGCCTGAGAGGGAGCTGCTTATAAAGAAGAAAGGTTTGTGTCTGACAGCTGTCGAGGCTGAGAGCTGGAGGTCAAGGGGCCGGCCCTGAGCGGGGCTTTCTTGGAGGAGGGAAGGATGGGAGGATGGGGGTGTACGCGTCGGGCAGAGGGTGAGACGGGGACAGAGGTCAGACCTGCAGCCTCAAAGCTCTGTACACTGCAGTGAATCTAGTCACGAGGGCAGGAGCCCTGGCACCCTCGCCTGCACCCAAAGGTGCACTTCTTAACCGGTTTGCATTAGAGATCAGGTTTCTCACACTCCCCAGCCACAGAGTGATGAGATGAAAAGGGTCACCCTAGGCCCTCTTCTGAGGAGGGACAGATTTGACTGCAGACACCCACAGGAGAGGAGGAAGGAGCACTAAGTGGTCACCACCGGACCCGGGTTTAAGTAAAGGCCTCGTTTCTGCTAACGACATGCATTAAGTTTTATTTTTACTTGGCAGGAAAATGGACACTTGGGTTGCTACCGACAACAAGCCGTGGAGCTGGGGGGGGGGGGTGTGACATGGCCAATTTCCAAGGACATGATCGTGGGTGACTTTCATGTGCTTGTCTGCTCGGCCGGCATCCCAGTTCAACAGAAAGCTGGGCTTGGAGCGTGGGCAATGTCTGTCAAAACGAGCTTTATCGCAGGGTAATGAGTTCCGCTGTCCCCAGGAGAGACAACGAGTCTCCCACTCAGGGTCCTGCCCTCATTCTGCACCCCGTAAAGCAAGGGAATTGGAGTCCAGCGGCTCAGGAGGCTGAGGCAGGAGGATCGTGAGATCAAAGCCAGCCTCAGCCAAAGCGAGGCCCTGAGCAACTCAGGGAGACCCTGTCTCTAAATAAAATGCAAAATAGGGCTGGGGACGGGGCTCAGGGGACGAGGGCCCCCGAGGTCAATCCCTGGTACCAAGAAAAGGACAGGAGACGGAATAGCCTGGATACAGGGAATCTGATGTGTATTGCGTGAGTGTTTGTGTCATGGTCTATCGAGTCCGTTGGAAGCAGATCTACAGAAAAATATTCCCTACTGATCCGCCGAGTTCAGACATCTCCTGTCTCCTGAGAAGAGGACGGGAAGCAGGAAGAGAAGGCAAAACACTGAAATCAAGACTTATTTTGGCCAACTAAGTCCAACACCATGGACTGTGTGCAGGGGAGACACCAGAGAAGGCCAAGCAGGGGACAGAGCCAAGCAGGCCAAGGAAGGAGGGCGCAGAAGCAGGCGCAGAGGAGAATTGCAGGGAGCAAGGTTGAGGTAGGAGCCCCCCAGGCAGAGCCCCTGTGGGACATTCAGGCTGCAGGTCTGGCTTGATCCAGGAGAAGTGACTCAGGAAGATGCAGGCTGCAGGTCTGGCTTGATCCAGGAGAAGTGACCCAGGAATGAGCTTCAGTTTGCAGCCCTTAGTAGGAGGGAAGGGGACGGTGCCCACCTTGCCAGGAAGACAGAGGAACAGCCCTGGCGGGCACCTCAACATAACTGCTTCATGAAAAATTTAAGTTTTTTGGAAAAGCAAATATGAATTATAATAAACCAGGAAAAATACTCATGTGGTCCATTTTAACAGATTAAAAATTGAATCAGCTCATTAACGATGCCTGATACTTTTTAAAGATCCCTAGCCAATTTGGAATAAGAAAGTAACTTTGCACCCTGATAAATAAAACATAGTTTTAAAAATTTATTTGAAACATGATATTTAGTCGTGGAAAAGCAAAAAAATATATTCTTATTTAAAATGAGGTATGAAAATGCGGTTACGGCCGCGTCTCTGTTTGAATAGGAAATGCAATATGATAATAATTAGGAAAAGCGGTTATCACTCGCAGCTTATTCATTGTCTGGGGAAAAAAAAACCTCAAACGATATTTAGATACATTATTAGTTATCTATTGACTAATAATTAGTTCTTCAAGTAAGTACTAACCAGAAGGATCGAGGTTGCTGGATACAACATAAACACTCAGTCACTTAGGTACCGACAACAATCAAGACCGACATTTTGAGATTTCACCTCGGCCACAAAATATCAATGATCAATGATCCATAAAGTCAAATTGGTAAAAAAAAAAAAAAAACTACATTGAGAAATTATAGAAATATAGTAAATATAATAGAGAAGGAAAAAGGAAATGACTTCATATGGTCACCTCAGTGCCCTCCAGGGATCCGGGTCCCTAGGATGATGTCACCATCTCCTCTGAGGAAGACGGCATCCTTTCCACTACGCCATTGTGTTCCTCCATCTCCTCCTCCTCCCCCTCCTCCTCCTCCTCCCCCTCCTCCTCCTCCTCCCCTCC
>NC_138190.1:3441528-3626528 GCF_964194105.1 Spermophilus citellus
CATAGAGAGACTCAGGACGGTGTCACCAGACAGAACACATCTCTACATAGAGAGACTCAGGACGGTGTCACCAGACAGAACACATCTCTACATAGAGAGACTCAGGACGGTGTCACCAGACAGAACACATCTCTACATAGAGAGACTCAGGACAGTGTCATCAGACAGAACACATCTCTACATAGAGAGACTCAGGACGGTGTCATCAGACAGAACACATCTCTACATAGAGAGACTCAGGACAGTGTCACCAGACAGAACACATCTCTACATAGAGAGACTCAGGACGGTGTCATCAGACAGAACACATCTCTACATAGAGAGACTCAGGACGGTGTCATCAGACAGAACACATCTCTACATAGAGAGACTCAGGACGGTGTCACCAGACAGAACACATCTCTACATAGAGAGACTCAGGACGGTGTCACCAGACAGAACACATCTCTACATAGAGAGACTCAGGACGGTGTCACCAGACAGAACACATCTCTACATAGAGAGACTCAGGACGGTGTCACCAGACAGAACACATCTCTACATAGAGAGACTCAGGACGGTGTCACCAGACAGAACACATCTCTACATAGAGAGACTCAGGACGGTGTCACCAGACAGAACACATCTCTACATAGAGAGACTCAGGACGGTGTCATCAGACAGAACACATCTCTACATAGAGAGACTCAGGACGGTGTCACCAGACAGAACACATCTCTACATAGAGAGACTCAGGACAGTGTCACCAGACAGAACACATCTCTACATAGAGAGACTCAGGACGGTGTCATCAGACAGAACACATCTCTACATAGAGAGACTCAGGACGGTGTCACCAGACAGAACACATCTCTACATAGAGAGACTCAGGACGGTGTCATCAGACAGAACACATCTCTACATAGAGAGACTCAGGACGGTGTCACCAGACAGAACACATCTCTACATAGAGAGACTCAGGACGGTGTCATCAGACAGAACACATCTCTACATAGGGAGACTCAGGACGGTGTCACCAGACAGAACACATCTCTACATAGAGAGACTCAGGACGGTGTCATCAGACAGAACACATCTCTACATAGAGAGACTCAGGACGGTGTCATCAGACAGAACACATCACTACATAGAGAGACTCAGGACGGTGTCACCAGACAGAACACATCTCTACATAGAGAGACTCAGGACGGTGTCACCAGACAGAACACATCTCTACATAGAGAGACTCAGGACGGTGTCACCAGACAGAACACATCTCTACATAGAGAGACTCAGGACGGTGTCACCAGACAGAACACATCTCTACATAGAGAGACTCAGGACGGTGTCACCAGACAGAACACATCTCTACATAGAGAGACTCAGGACGGTGTCACCAGACAGAACACATCTCTACATAGAGAGACTCAGGACGGTGTCACCAGACAGAACACATCTCTACATAGAGAGACTCAGGACGGTGTCATCAGACAGAACACATCTCTACATAGAGAGACTCAGGACGGTGTCATCAGACAGAACACATCTCTACATAGAGAGACTCAGGACGGTGTCACCAGACAGAACACATCTCTACATAGAGAGACTCAGGACGGTGTCATCAGACAGAACACATCTCTACATAGAGAGACTCAGGACGGTGTCATCAGACAGAACACATCTCTACATAGAGAGACTCAGGACGGTGTCATCAGACAGAACACATCTCTACATAGAGAGACTCAGGACGGTGTCACCAGACAGAACACATCTCTACATAGAGAGACTCAGGACGGTGTCACCAGACAGAACACATCTCTACATAGAGAGACTCAGGATGGTGTCACCCAGACAGAACACATCTCTACATAGAGAGACTCAGGACGGTGTCACCAGACAGAACACATCTCTACATAGAGAGACTCAGGACGGTGTCACCAGACAGAACACATCTCTACATAGAGAGACTCAGGACGGTGTCACCAGACAGAACACATCTCTACATAGAGAGACTCAGGACGGTGTCATCAGACAGAACACATCTCTACATAGAGAGACTCAGGACAGTGTCATCAGACAGAACACATCACTACATAGAGAGACTCAGGACGGTGTCATCAGACAGAACACATCTCTACATAGAGAGACTCAGGACGGTGTCACCAGACAGAACACATCACTACATAGAGAGACTCAGGACGGTGTCACCCAGACAGAACACATCTCTACATAGAGAGACTCAGGACGGTGTCACCAGACAGAACACATCTCTACATAGAGAGACTCAGGACGGTGTCACCAGACAGAACACATCTCTACATAGAGAGACTCAGGACGGTGTCACCAGACAGAACACATCTCTACATAGAGAGACTCAGGACAGTGTCACCAGACAGAACACATCTCTACATAGAGAGACTCAGGACGGTGTCATCAGACAGAACACATCTCTACATAGAGAGACTCAGGACGGTGTCACCAGACAGAACACATCTCTACATAGAGAGACTCAGGACGGTGTCATCAGACAGAACACATCTCTACATAGAGAGACTCAGGACGGTGTCACCAGACAGAACACATCTCTACATAGAGAGACTCAGGACGGTGTCATCAGACAGAACACATCTCTACATAGGGAGACTCAGGACGGTGTCACCAGACAGAACACATCTCTACATAGAGAGACTCAGGACGGTGTCATCAGACAGAACACATCTCTACATAGAGAGACTCAGGACGGTGTCATCAGACAGAACACATCACTACATAGAGAGACTCAGGACGGTGTCACCAGACAGAACACATCTCTACATAGAGAGACTCAGGACGGTGTCACCAGACAGAACACATCTCTACATAGAGAGACTCAGGACGGTGTCACCAGACAGAACACATCTCTACATAGAGAGACTCAGGACGGTGTCACCAGACAGAACACATCTCTACATAGAGAGACTCAGGACGGTGTCACCAGACAGAACACATCTCTACATAGAGAGACTCAGGACGGTGTCACCAGACAGAACACATCTCTACATAGAGAGACTCAGGACGGTGTCACCAGACAGAACACATCTCTACATAGAGAGACTCAGGACGGTGTCATCAGACAGAACACATCTCTACATAGAGAGACTCAGGACGGTGTCATCAGACAGAACACATCACTACATAGAGAGACTCAGGACGGTGTCACCAGACAGAACACATCTCTACATAGAGAGACTCAGGACGGTGTCATCAGACAGAACACATCTCTACATAGAGAGACTCAGGACGGTGTCATCAGACAGAACACATCTCTACATAGAGAGACTCAGGACGGTGTCATCAGACAGAACACATCTCTACATAGAGAGACTCAGGACGGTGTCACCAGACAGAACACATCTCTACATAGAGAGACTCAGGACGGTGTCACCAGACAGAACACATCTCTACATAGAGAGACTCAGGATGGTGTCACCCAGACAGAACACATCTCTACATAGAGAGACTCAGGACGGTGTCACCAGACAGAACACATCTCTACATAGAGAGACTCAGGACGGTGTCACCAGACAGAACACATCTCTACATAGAGAGACTCAGGACGGTGTCACCAGACAGAACACATCTCTACATAGAGAGACTCAGGACGGTGTCATCAGACAGAACACATCTCTACATAGAGAGACTCAGGACAGTGTCATCAGACAGAACACATCACTACATAGAGAGACTCAGGACGGTGTCATCAGACAGAACACATCTCTACATAGAGAGACTCAGGACGGTGTCACCAGACAGAACACATCACTACATAGAGAGACTCAGGACGGTGTCACCCAGACAGAACACATCTCTACATAGAGAGACTCAGGACGGTGTCACCAGACAGAACACATCTCTACATAGAGAGACTCAGGACGGTGTCACCAGACAGAACACATCTCTACATAGAGAGACTCAGGACGGTGTCACCAGACAGAACACATCTCTACATAGAGAGACTCAGGACGGTGTCATCAGACAGAACACATCTCTACATAGAGAGACTCAGGACAGTGTCATCAGACAGAACACATCACTACATAGAGAGACTCAGGACGGTGTCATCAGACAGAACACATCTCTACATAGAGAGACTCAGGACGGTGTCACCAGACAGAACACATCACTACATAGAGAGACTCAGGACGGTGTCACCAGACAGAACACATCTCTACATAGAGAGACTCAGGACGGTGTCACCAGACAGAACACATCACTACATAGAGAGACTCAGGACGGTGTCACCAGACAGAACACATCTCTACATAGAGAGACTCAGGACGGTGTCATCAGACAGAACACATCACTACATAGAGAGACTCAGGACGGTGTCATCAGACAGAACACATCTCTACATAGAGAGACTCAGGACGGTGTCACCAGACAGAACACATCTCTACATAGAGAGACTCAGGACGGTGTCACCAGACAGAACACATCTCTACATAGAGAGACTCAGGACGGTGTCACCAGACAGAACACATCTCTACATAGAGAGACTCAGGACGGTGTCACCAGACAGAACACATCACTACATAGAGAGACTCAGGACAGTGTCACCAGACAGAACACATCTCTACATAGAGATACTCAGGACGGTGTCACCAGACAGAACACATCTCTACATAGAGAGACTCAGGACGGTGTCACCAGACAGAACACATCTCTACATAGAGAGACTCAGGACGGTGTCATCAGACAGAACACATCTCTACATAGAGAGACTCAGGACGGTGTCACCAGACAGAACACATCTCTACATAGAGAGACTCAGGACGGTGTCACCAGACAGAACACATCTCTACATAGAGAGACTCAGGACGGTGTCACCAGACAGAACACATCTCTACATAGAGAGACTCAGGACGGTGTCATCAGACAGAACACATCTCTACATAGAGAGACTCAGGACGGTGTCACCAGACAGAACACATGTCTACATAGAGAGACTCAGGACGGTGTCACCCAGACAGAACACATCTCTACATAGAGAGACTCAGGACGGTGTCACCAGACAGAACACATCTCTACATAGAGAGACTCAGGACGGTGTCACCAGACAGAACACATCTCTACATAGAGAGACTCAGGACGGTGTCATCAGACAGAACACATCTCTACATAGAGAGACTCAGGACGGTGTCACCAGACAGAACACATCTCTACATAGAGAGACTCAGGACGGTGTCACCAGACAGAACACATCTCTACATAGAGAGACTCAGGACGGTGTCACCAGACAGAACACATCTCTACATAGAGAGACTCAGGACGGTGTCACCAGACAGAACACATCTCTACATAGAGAGACTCAGGACGGTGTCATCAGACAGAACACATCTCTACATAGAGAGACTCAGGACGGTGTCACCAGACAGAACACATCTCTACATAGAGAGACTCAGGACGGTGTCATCAGACAGAACACATCTCTACATAGAGAGACTCAGGACGGTGTCATCAGACAGAACACATCTCTACATAGAGAGACTCAGGACGGTGTCACCAGACAGAACACATCTCTACATAGAGAGACTCAGGACAGTGTCATCAGACAGAACACATCTCTACATAGAGAGACTCAGGACGGTGTCACCAGACAGAACACATCTCTACATAGAGAGACTCAGGACGGTGTCATCAGACAGAACACATCTCTACATAGAGAGACTCAGGACGGTGTCACCAGACAGAACACATCTCTACATAGAGAGACTCAGGACGGTGTCATCAGACAGAACACATCTCTACATAGAGAGACTCAGGACGGTGTCACCAGACAGAACACATCTCTACATAGAGAGACTCAGGACAGTGTCACCAGACAGAACACATCTCTACATAGAGAGACTCAGGACGGTGACATCAGACAGAACACATCTCTACATAGAGAGACTCAGGACGGTGTCACCAGACAGAACACATCTCTACATAGAGAGACTCAGGACGGTGTCATCAGACAGAACACATCTCTACATAGAGAGACTCAGGACGGTGTCACCAGACAGAACACATCTCTACATAGAGAGACTCAGGACGGTGTCACCAGACAGAACACATCTCTACATAGAGAGACTCAGGACGGTGTCATCAGACAGAACACATCTCTACATAGAGAGACTCAGGACGGTGTCATCAGACAGAACACATCTCTACATAGAGAGACTCAGGACGGTGTCATCAGACAGAACACATCTCTACATAGAGAGACTCAGGACAGTGTCATCAGACAGAACACATCTCTACATAGAGAGACTCAGGACGGTGTCATCAGACAGAACACATCTCTACATAGAGAGACTCAGGACGGTGTCATCAGACAGAACACATCACTACATAGAGAGACTCAGGACGGTGTCACCAGACAGAACACATCTCTACATAGAGAGACTCAGGACGGTGTCATCAGACAGAACACATCTCTACATAGAGAGACTCAGGACGGTGTCATCAGACAGAACACATCTCTACATAGAGAGACTCAGGACGGTGTCACCAGACAGAACACATCTCTACATAGAGAGACTCAGGACGGTGTCACCAGACAGAACACATCTCTACATAGAGAGACTCAGGACGGTGTCACCAGACAGAACACATCTCTACATAGAGAGACTCAGGACGGTGTCATCAGACAGAACACATCTCTACATAGAGAGACTCAGGACGGTGTCACCAGACAGAACACATCTCTAAATAGAGAGACTCAGGACGGTGTCATCAGACAGAACACATCTCTACATAGAGAGACTCAGGACAGTGTCACCAGACAGAACACATCTCTACATAGAGAGACTCAGGACGGTGTCACCAGACAGAACACATCTCTACATAGAGAGACTCAGGACGGTGTCATCAGACAGAACACATCTCTACATAGAGAGACTCAGGACGGTGTCACCAGACAGAACACATCTCTAAATAGAGAGACTCAGGACGGTGTCATCAGACAGAACACATCTCTACATAGAGAGACTCAGGACAGTGTCACCAGACAGAACACATCTCTACATAGAGAGACTCAGGACGGTGTCACCAGACAGAACACATCTCTACATAGAGAGACTCAGGACGGTGTCATCAGACAGAACACATCTCTACATAGAGAGACTCAGGACGGTGTCACCAGACAGAACACATCTCTAAATAGAGAGACTCAGGACGGTGTCATCAGACAGAACACATCTCTACATAGAGAGACTCAGGACAGTGTCACCAGACAGAACACATCTCTACATAGAGAGACTCAGGACGGTGTCATCAGACAGAACACATCTCTACATAGAGAGACTCAGGACGGTGTCATCAGACAGAACACATCTCTACATAGAGAGACTCAGGACGGTGTCACCAGACAGAACACATCTCTACATAGAGAGACTCAGGACGGTGTCACCAGACAGAACACATCTCTACATAGAGAGACTCAGGATGGTGTCACCCAGACAGAACACATCACTACATAGAGAGACTCAGGACGGTGTCACCAGACAGAACACATCACTACATAGAGAGACTCAGGACGGTGTCACCAGACAGAACACATCTCTACATAGAGAGACTCAGGACGGTGTCACCAGACAGAACACATCACTACATAGAGAGACTCAGGACGGTGTCACCAGACAGAACACATCTCTACATAGAGAGACTCAGGACGGTGTCATCAGACAGAACACATCACTACATAGAGAGACTCAGGACGGTGTCATCAGACAGAACACATCTCTACATAGAGAGACTCAGGACGGTGTCACCAGACAGAACACATCTCTACATAGAGAGACTCAGGACGGTGTCACCAGACAGAACACATCTCTACATAGAGAGACTCAGGACGGTGTCACCAGACAGAACACATCTCTACATAGAGAGACTCAGGACGGTGTCACCAGACAGAACACATCACTACATAGAGAGACTCAGGACAGTGTCACCAGACAGAACACATCTCTACATAGAGAGACTCAGGACGGTGTCACCAGACAGAACACATCTCTACATAGAGAGACTCAGGACGGTGTCACCAGACAGAACACATCTCTACATAGAGAGACTCAGGACGGTGTCACCAGACAGAACACATCTCTACATAGAGAGACTCAGGACGGTGTCATCAGACAGAACACATCTCTACATAGAGAGACTCAGGACGGTGTCATCAGACAGAACACATCTCTACATAGAGAGACTCAGGACGGTGTCATCAGACAGAACACATCTCTACATAGAGAGACTCAGGACGGTGTCATCAGACAGAACACATCTCTACATAGAGAGACTCAGGACGGTGTCATCAGACAGAACACATCTCTACATAGAGAGACTCAGGACGGTGTCATCAGACAGAACACATCTCTACATAGAGAGACTCAGGACGGTGTCACCAGACAGAACACATCTCTACATAGGGAGACTCAGGACGGTGTCACCCAGACAGCGCACATAGTCACAGGGGGGTGAAGGCACTGGGTTCAAATGCAGCCTCCGCCACTTGGCGAGGCCCTTAGCCACTCCGCAGGACTCTGCCTCTAAATAAAATATAAAAAAGGCTGGGGATGGGGCTCAGTGGTTAAGAACCCCTGGTACCAGAGAAAATAATCCCCATTATCTTTGTCCCTGCCCCACTCTCATTTGGTGACACGATTAATACTTTATAGAAACGTGTTTAATGATTGCGGAGACACTGGGTGTGACTCCCTCGTACCCTTGGGGTGGGTTTAGTGTCAGGGTTCATGTCCCGCATTGAATACCCAAAGAACTCGGTTTTGGGTTTTCAGATTTGTTTTTAGGGCACGGTTTGGCCCCAGGTCTGGGGAGGACCCCGGAAGGTTCTGTGGCCGCTCTTTGGTTTCTCTGCTTGTGGGCGGGTACTTTGCTGGTTTGAATCTCCAGGTCCCTTCTCCTCTTGGGGGGTGCGTGGATCCGAGACGCCCGGGACTCAGGTTGTCCCCCGTACTACTCTTCCCAGGGAAGTGGCACCTGGGCATGAACTGTCACAACAAGACCGACTTCTGTCACCACCCCTTGCGTCACGGCTTCGACAAGTTCTTTGGGATCCCCTCGACCAACCTCAGGGACTGCAAACCCGGAGAGGGTACCGTCTTCGCCTCGGCCAGCCGCTGGCTGGTGTTCGTCCCGCTGCAGGTCATCGGGCTGGCGGTGCTGACCCTGGGGGCGCTGCGCTGCCTGGGGCTGCTGCGGGTGCCCCTGGCCGTCTTCCTGGGGCTGCTGCTCCTGGTGGCCCTCCTGGTGTTCCTCTTCCTCTGCTTCCTGCACTTCTTCCGGCCGCTCAACTGCTTCCTGATGAGGGACTACGAGGTCACGCAGCAGCCTCTGTCCTTCGACAACCTCACCCAGAGGCTCACGGCGGAGGCCACCAGCTTCATACGACGGTGGGTGTCCCCTGTGCGCCTGGGGATCCCAAAAAGGGAGGAAGGGTCTCTAGACCCATGTCCCGTCCATGCCCAGTGGGCTTCTCTGGCCGGGTCTCTGGAAGGGGGGACGCAGGACCCACAGGCTGTGCCTCCCCTCTGCAGGACCCCCTCGAGCAGGTGACCCAAGGCCCCGGGAGTCCCCACGGGGTCCACTGAGATGTGCGCAATGACAGAGGATGACCTCGGGGTATAAAGAGACGGAAAGGTCCAGAATGTCTTAGGCTGATCTTCGAACCAAGAATCTCCGTGAATTATCTGCGTGACGTGTGCCATGCTTTGGGGCCTGGGGGATCCCATTTGGTCCGTGGTCTTGGATATTCGGGTCTTAATTGTGAAACACACTTTTTAACAAATTCTCCTAAATTTATCCTAATTATATAGGACAGTAGAGTGGACTTTGATACGTTACATATAATGGAGCATGGCTTCTCCTTCTTCTGGTTGTACATGACGTAGGATCACACTGGTCACGGAGTCAAATGTATGCACATAGGGTAATAATGTCAGATTCATCTACTGTCCTTCCTGCCCCACACCCCTTCCCTCCGTTCAATCCCCTCTGTCTAATCCAGAGTACCTCGATTCTTCCCTAGCGCAGCCCCCATGGTGAGTTAACATCCACACATCAGAGAAAAGAGTCGGCTTTTGTTTTTGGGGGAATTGGCTTATTTGACGTAGTGTGATAGTCTCCAGCTCCATCCATTCACCAGCAAATGCCATGATGTCATTCTTCTTCGTGGCTGAGTGATATTCCATTTTGTATCTGTACCCCATTTTCTTTGTCCATTCATCTGTTGAAGGGCAACTAGGTTGGCTGCACAGTTTAGCTGTTGTGAATTGAGCTGCTATCAACATGGATGTGGCTGCGTACTTTAACGCAGCTCTGAGAGAGACATGCTCGTGACTTGGTGGTCTGTTGTGGTTTGAACGGGGTTTGTGGGCTCTGGAGATCTAGCCGGGGGAGGCTCCGTCCTCCATCTGGCAGAGTAGAGGTGGTGGGCCCTTTAAGAGGCGGAGCCTACCAGGAGGTTATTATTTCAGTTATTACTCCTGGAAGGGATTGGTTGGCTGCAAATAGCTGGGCATCTTTCTATTACTCTGCATTTTCCAGCAATGTCTCAAAAACATCCCTCTATCCTGCAAGGACCGTCCCTCAGTGGCCCTTGGATTCTGTGGCCAATCCTTTGGAGACCAAGTTGTCTTTGCACAAGTGACTGAATCGCCTGACGGTGTGAATCTGTGGCATCATGGCAAGACCTTGTCCTGGCCTCTCAGTGAAAGAGTTTGGAAAAGAATCGAAAATGTGTTTAATGATCATAAGGATTCCGAAGCCTGACCCGATTATTGGGATTCTATGGAGATTTTCTGCAATTTTCTCCCAGAACCAGAGATTTGAGAAGTTTTAACAACACCGTCCTTGGAGGTCATGGTTACTGAGTTATAATGGAAGGGATTTTTTTTTCTTCTCTTTCTTGGAGATAAATGGCTCTTGTGTAAATGACTCTTATTCGCACGGCTGGTATTAGGGAACAAACTAGCATTTTTAGGCCGTGATGTTGTTGACCAAAAAAAAAAAAAATGCTTCTAACTTGCATTGTCTGACCATGCAAAGATTTAAAGCAACGAGGTAAAAATTACGCTTGGATGAAATGGCCCTCTTGTGTTTTATCAGTTACCTCATTCAACAGAGATGACATGCAAGAGTCCCGAGAGATTCACCTCCAGATAGTGCCAAAGCGTCACAGCAAAAGTGGCTCGGCGCAGTGCGCACACGGCATCTTTTTCCCCAAAGATGTGGCACACAGGTGCCTTTGAATTCAAAATTGCCCAATTTAGGTCCAGTACAGGGGTGCACACCTGTGATTCAGCGGCTCCGGAGGCTGGGGCAGGAGGATCCTGAGTTCAAAGCCAGCCTCAGTCAAAGGGAGGCCCTAGGCAACTCAGGGAGACCCTGTCGCTAAATAAAATGCAAAACAGGGCTGGGAACGGGGCTCAGTGGCCAAGTGCCCCTGAGTTCAATCCCTGGTACCAAAAAAAAAAAAAAAAAAAATCACCGAATTGAAACAGGAACCTCATTTACATGTGTTCAAAATTTTTTTTTTTTGTGTGTGTGTGTGTGTGTGTGCCTGGCTCCCAGCGCATCACACTTCAGAGATGTCGTAAGAAGCTCTTATTTATAAACGTCACAGTGCACGCCGTGTTGCTGGCGGGATTTCTGTGCACGGCCTGCTGCAGATCGGGGAGTGGGAGTGACAGCCCTCGGGGCCAAGACGCTTCACGGCTGTGTCCTGCCCCTAAATGAGGTCGGCTGCCTCAAAGCCGGAACGTGCCCCGGGATCCAAGGCACCTGTTTCTGAGGCAGGAAACTGATGGTTTGGCCTAGGGAGCTGCCCCCTCCCTCCTTTTCTCCCCGAGGGATGAATCAGGGTGGAAGATGCTTCTGTTGTCAGAGGGGTGCACAGTTAGCTGAGGGGTGACCCCGGAGCCGGCTCCTCCTCCGTGCCGTCTAGTTAGCAGGAGGTCCACGTCACCCACCCTGCAGAGAGGAGGGACCCTCAGGGTTAGGAAAGGGACCCAGCCCTCCCTGCCCGTCCCGAGTCCTGTCTCAAAGCTCTGGTCTCGGTCCTGTGTGCAACGCATCCCACTCAGGTGCATGACCAGACGTGACAGGGACCAGCCCCTCGGAGGTGGCTGCCAGGTGTGCAATGAGGCACCGAGGACGTTCACATCGACAGCGTGAACAGGCAGGGAGCTGGGGCATTGCATGGGCCCCAGGGCCCTGGCTCCAAGTGCAAGGGTCTGCACCCAATGCCTGAGTCACCAAGGGAAGAGAAGGTAGCTGTGTCTTGCAACTGTGTCACCAAGTAGACCTTGGTGCCCTTTTCTCAGTCTACCCATCACTATGATGGTGTATCTTGCAAAAGAGAAATGATCTAATTTTTTGTGTGTGTGTGTGTGTGACCAGGGATTGACCTCAGGAGCACTCAATCATTGACCCTGTCCCCAGCCCTGTTTTGCATTTTATTGAGAGACAGGGTCTCCCTGAGTTGCTCAGGGCCTCCCTTTGGCTGAGGCTGGCTTTGAACTCACGATCCTCCTGCCTCAGCCTCCCGGAGCGGCGGGGATGACGGGCGTGCACCACGGAGCCCAGCAAAAGATCTATTCGTAAGGCAGCCGAGTGATGAGATGGGAGATCCAGTTCCAAGTCGGCCTCCCCGAGGGACAGGTGTTAGGAATATTTACAGGGTGAAGAAACAGGTATGGGGAAAAGTGTGGGAGATAAGGGAATGGAGTATCCAGGGGTGCGTGATCAGACTTCATGGTTGTTCACAGACGGCCTGCTCAACCCATGGTACAGGTAGCACCCTGGGTCCAACCCCCAGGACTGTAAAAGGGAAAGCAAAATCATCTTGCTAAACTCACCACCGCCCTGCAGCAGGATAACCTTTAGAAGAGCCAGAGACTCCTGCATGACCAAGGGAAATGTCAGCCCGCACACGGAAACCGGCACAATTAAATAGCCCTTACCTGAGCCGCTTTGACCATTTTTTTTTTTTTTAGCATTTGGGAACCCAGATTTCTTTAGTGTTGGTGGAGTGTAGCTTTGTGTCCCCTGATGTCCTAAAAAGCAGCTATTGGACCCCAGCGCAGGTCCAGCTGAAGAGCTGATGATGGCATCTGGTTTGAGATGGAGCAAAACCCCGCAGCGTCCCTGAGAAACCACCTAGGCACCCAGAGCCATGATGAGCACACAGCAAGAAAAGGAGTGATAATGGGTGAATTTAGGTAGATCTTTGTTGTTGTTGTTGTTGTTGCGATACTGGGGATTGAACCCAGAGGCACTCTACTGTGACCTACACCCCCTGCCATTTTTTAATTTTTTATTTTGAGACCAGGTCTTGCTAAAGTTGCTGAGGCTGGCCTCCAACTCGCGATCCTCCTGCCTGAGCCTCCCAAATAGCTGGGGTATCAGGCGTGTGCCACCGCACCTGGCTTAACTTGATGATTTTTATTCACAAAGCAGTTTCTTCTTTAGTTCAAGTCAAGACAGAATTTTCAAAAGGTGTCATCACGTGTGTGAGTGGAACAAGAATCATGTTTTAAGTCCTCTCGCCCCAAGAGAGACAAACCTCGATTACTGTGCTTTGTGAAAAGCCAGCTTTGCCCTCTAAATTCACCTAAAAGGGGGGCTTTTTCATGGACATTTCAGGAAATCACTCTGTCTCATTCCTAAAAAATACATGCACGCTCACTGAGAAGGACGAGCCCCCCAGGACAGGGCTGGCTTTATACCACCCGGTCGTCGTGTGGCTTAGGGGGACCCAACTGCCAGGTTCGCAGATGCATGGGACGTTTGCTTTGCATAGTCTCCTAACGACTTATTAAATACCTATGTGCACCTTTTGCGAGGCCGTTGTTGAAAGTCAGGTAGATGCTGATTCTTCTCAGTTGAGCTCCATCAAAGGCCAACTCTGGTGCTTCCTAAATGGGTCCTTTAGCAAATCCCAAACTTGCAAATGACGTTTTTAACAGATCTGCTTCCCCTCTGCATCCCCCTCAACCGTCTCCCGATGGCTTGCCACACCTCCGGCCACGCCAACGCCCACTTGTTAGTGTCACGGAGGGATTAATGGCAAAGAACAAGATCTGTACGTGTTCCGCCCGGGTACTCTTCTTCCTCTCCCCCAAGGCATGCATGTGGCCCGAGGCTGGTTGAATCTGTGGGTGCAGAGCCCCCGGATACAGCAGGCCTCCAGTGGACAGTGACGGGAGGATGCTCTCCGTGTGCCATCTGGGATCGTGGAAGTGCATGGAATTCCTCTCTTGCCGTGGCGTAAGCGAGAACCGCTCCCCTTGGCAGGAGTGGCCACGTGACTCCAGCGAGTGGCCTTTGGTGCCGTGGGTTATCCTGGATGCCCTCAAATCTGCAAGAAGCGTCCTGAGTGTCAGACGGAAATCACAACAAAACCAAGAAGCCCTCCATGCGTCAGCCTCCCTCCTGCCCCGACTCTCAAGTCCTGCCTCCCCAGGACGTCAATCTTTCCATTCTGAGATGGAAATGGTCCCCCGCCGCCACCGCTGCCGGGCAGCCGCTGAGCTGCCTTCTGCATTCTTAACAAATGGAGGGCAGGCGAGGAGCCGCCCCGGGTTCTATCTTTCCGTCGATTTCCCCCACCGGGTGTCCAGTGCTCAAGGTCGTAGAGGACAAGGGAGACCCGGGTGTCCTCGGGGAGCCCGGCCCTGAGGTCAGCAGCCTGCCCTGCTCTCCGAAAGCTCGTGGTGAAGCAGCCCTGCAGTCAAGCCCTGGAACCCAAAGTCAAAATAACAATAATCATGACAATGGTTCGCAAAGATGCCACATATAGGGATCGATCCCTGCACCAGGACAAAACAACCGCGGACAGAAGTCGGGTCTAATCGTGCCCTGGACGGAATCCGGCCACGTTCCAGAGGGCGTGGAGGGCAGAGCGAGAACCAGCCGTGGGTCAGACCACGAGCCAGCAGCTGACCTGAGGCGGGCCTCGGGGCTTGACAGCGTCCTCTGTGCCTCCACGGGAGCTGCCGCCGCCCACCCTGGGAAGGGGACGGACATCCTGTGTCACCAGGGCCTTCACAAAGGCCGCTCCTGCCCTGTGGGCACGAAGGGACCCGCCGTTCATTTTGCAGAGAGAGGTGAAGCTGGAGGCTTGCAAGATGGCTTGCAAAATGAGTATTTCAAAGTGAATGCCTTTTCCCTGCAATGTCAGAGTTCATATTAGTTGCCACATAGAGAAGGAAGAGTAAAATAAATTCACCCAAACTGCATCTCTCCCTGATCACACCGTACCTGCAGCACCTCTGTGTCCACATGTCATGCCACCAAAATGCCTGGAAGAACAACTTACAGGGAGGAAAGATGTCCCTTGCCTCACTGTTTCAGAGAATCTGATCCATTGTTGGCTGGTTTCTTTGCTCTAGGCCCAAGGGGAGCAGAACAAGATGGCGGCAGGGCCTGGAGGAGGAGAGCAGCTCAGGACAGGGCACCAGGGGGCAGAGAGAGCTCTGCTCACCAGGGACAGGACAGAGACCCCAAAGGCACAGCCCAGGGACCCCCTCCTCCAGCCATACCCCACCTGCTGCAGTCACCACCCAGTGAGTCCATCCAAGTGGATTAATCCACTATGAGTCTACACCCAGAGAGTCCATCCAAGTGGATTAATCCACTTATTAGTCTACACCCAGTGAGTCCATCCAAGTGGATTAATCCACTTATTAGTCTACACCCAGTGAGTCCATCCAAGTGGATTAATCCACTTATTAGTCTACACCCAGTGAGTCCATCCAAGTGGATTAATCCACTGATGACATCATAGCCCTGGTGATCCAGTCGTATCACCTCTGAACAGTGCTGCAGAGCCGAGATTTGGGGGGACCCTGCTGATGCAAACCAGAACAGGGCACAGGTCTCAACGATGTCATCTTCTTGTTGCCGAGCCGTGGAGAGTCACAGTGGGCTGCTTCCCGGGGACACTGCAGAGACCCACCAGGCAATGAGACTGTGGTCTTCTGAGCGTTTCCAAATGGTGTCCCCGAATGCGAAGCTGGTCCTTATCAGAATGATGGGGGATGTCGTCTATGGTCCCTGACTCCCTCTCTCTCTTTCTCTCCCTCTCTCTCTCTCTCTCTCTCTCTCTCTCTCTCTCTCTCTCTCTCTGGCTCTCGCAGGCATGCCGACACTCCGTTCCTGCTCTTCCTGTCATTCATCCACGTGCACACGGCCCACTTCTCCTCCAAAGAGTTCGCCAGAAAGAGTCGGCACGGCCCTTACGGGGACGGCGTGGAGGAGATGGACTGGAGCGTGGGTATGTGCGCCTCCATGGCCACCTCCCTCTTCTCCTTTCTCAATTTCTCCCTGGGACCCGGACGCCATGGGTGGCCGGGCGTTTGTTTTTGTTTTCCAAAAAGAAAATTCTGCAAGGGGGAGAGTATACACCCGGCGTCAGGTGGCTCCGGGTGCCTGCCTGGATGAAGGTGGCCGCTGGCTACGAGCCCTGGGGGAGTCTGGGGCTGTGGGTGAGTGGAGGCCAAAGCATGTGCCTCTAGCGTCCCTCCTTCTATCAACAATTAAACATGAGCAGAGCCTGGTCACGGGCAGAGACGGATCAGTGGCAGGCTTTGGCTCCAGAGGCCTGGCAGCTGGCTCTGTCCCCTGTGAGCCCCTCCGGCAAAGCCACAAGGTTCTCTCTGGACGACTTGCCTTGGCTGCACCCATGAGTCATGATTCTGCATCCTAGAACTCGTTTTCTGGTTCATGCTCATGAAGATTTGCAAACACACCTTGCTTTCTGTCTCTCTTCCTAAGCAAATAAGCCTGCTTCTGAGAAATATGGCTTTTCTTTATTTTAAAGAAGCCTGGAAGATTGTCTTGTTCAGACTTAGATTAAAAACGCATGCCTCAAACTGGGTTCAGTGGCGCACACCTGGGATCCCAGCAGCTCGGGAGGCCGAGGCAGGAGGATCGTGAGTTCAAAGCCAGCCTCAGCAACTTAATGAGGCCCTGGAAAATTCAGTGAGGCCCTGTCTCTAAATAAAACATGAAAAGGGCTGCAGATGTGGCTCCGTGGGTAAGCACCCCTGGGCTCAACACCCAGTACCCAAATAACGTATGTCCTCCGTGCCCGTAAAAGATCCTTACCGTACTGTCATTGTCTTGCTCACCTGAGCAATCTTTTTTGTTCCATTCGGTATAGGGAAGGCCACGGTACGTGGATTTTGCAGACGAATACGAGATTATTGGCTGTGCAGGATTCTGTCTTGCAACCCAGTCTTCTCTGGCAACCACACCCGCGCTCTAGTGTCCTCTTTTTTTCCTGCCTCCCCTGATGAACCTGGACGATGTCTAAAACCTCCAGGTCTTTTGCTTGTCCACTTTGAAGAATTCGGAGTAGGCAGGTGGTAGCTTCCTCCTTTAGCCCAGAGAACAGATAATTCAGCCAAAGAACAGGGGTGAGCAGCAGAGATACATGCTCAGCTGGGAAAAGATGATTGTGCATAAAGAACAGGATGACTCCACAAAAGAACAGGAGTGTCACCAATGGTAAGTTGGAAAAAAAAAAAAAAGAAAGAAAAGAAATGAGGACATTATCTCCGTGGAGCTTCGTTAAAACAATGATCATCTTGTGCTTAGGGCTCGGACATGGACCCAAACCAGCCAGTTCCCTTTTCTTTTCGTCCTACCTCAGATGTTGAGTGCAAACCAATTTGCATTCCCCACCCCTTGGTCCTGTGAGCCAGGGGAGAATTTAGTGTCGTGTAAATCAGCGGAGTATTTCATCTCTTCCATGAGCGCTAGATTTTAACGTGTCCATTCCCTGCTAGGACCAGGACTTGCACTGGCCGGCCAGCAAGCACAGGCCACTGTCACCACAGTTATTCATTTTTATTTAATTATAAGCACACATGGGCCTGCTCTCCTTCGAAAGTCTTACTCACAGGGTTGCTCTACTACTAGGTTTCATTTTCTCCTTCTTCTTCTTCTCCTCCTCCTCCTCCTCCTCCTCCTCCTTTTTCTCCTTCTCCTTCTCCTTCTCCTTCTCCTTCTCCTTCTCCTTCTCCTTCTCCTCCTCCGTCTCCTCCTCCTCCTCCTCCATCTCCTCCTCCTCCTCCTTCTCCTCCTCCTCCTCCTCCTCCTCCTCCTCCATCTCCTCCTCCTCCATCTCCTCCTCCTCCTCCTCCTTCTCCTCCTCCTCCTCCTCCTCCTCCTCCTCCATCTCCTCCTCCTCCTTCTCCTTCTCCTTCTCCTTCTCCTCCTCCATCTCCTCCTCCTCCTCCTCCATCTCCTCCTCCTCCTCCTCCTCCTCCATCTCCTCCTCCTCCATCTCCTCCTCCTCCATCTCCTCCTCCTCCATCTCCTCCTCCTCCTCCATCTCCTCCTCCTCCTCCTCCTCCTCCTCCATCTCCTCCTCCTCCATCTCCTCCTCCTCCATCTCCTCCTCCTCCATCTCCTCCTTCTCCATCTCCTCCTCCTCCTCCTCCTCCTCCTCCTCCATCTCCTCCTCCTCCTCCTCCTCCATCTCCTCCTCCTCCTCCTCCTCCTCCTTCTTCTTCTTCGAGTGTTTTTCCCCTCTGAGCTCTGTTGCAGGCTGTGATGGAAGAGGTCATTGTGTTTTGTCTTGTTTGCACAAAAGACGAATCCCTTCTGCGTGTCCCGTTCGTCTGAGTGTTCTGAGAGCACATTTAGATTTGTAAGGAGGCCTTTCTTCCCGACTCACGAGACTGCTGCAGGTTCTGAGATGTTCTGCCATAAAGCGCGGGGAAGGCGGTTTCTTAAAAAAAGAAATATTTTTCTGGGGCAGAGGGAAGCTGGGATCGGTGAGCTACCGAGGACCCAGGGGAGCCATTCACTCTAGTGTCCTTCCTGCCCCACACCCTCCCGTCCGTTCACCCCCCTCTGCCTGATCCGAAGCACCTCTGTCCTTCCCTAGAGGGTACCCTCCCCGATATTGGGAATCAGCGTCCGCAGATCAGAGAACACAGTGTCAGCCTTTGGTCTTTTGGGGACTGGTTTAGGTCACTTTGCCTGGTAGTTAGTTCCCAGGTCCATCTGTTTACCTGGAGGTGAAAGTCCATCAGGTTTTTATTTCAAAAAAATGTGAGGGTGCTGCAGCGGTGACCTTCTCCCCCCGGGTCTCGCGGACCTGGAAGGCACGTGCCTACCCAAGAAGTCTCATGATGTCATTGTCCCCGGGGTCCGTTCCTCCCTGGGACCCGGGCTTGGTTGCTGTGTTCTTAGCTGCGTGTGTGGTTGTCGGACCCGGAGAGAGGCTGGCCGCACGGATAGAGCCCAGGGGTTTGGAACGGGGCCTGGCGGTGGGACCCGGCAGGGGAGACCAGCCTCCCGGGTGGCAGGTACCTCTGTGCACCTTCCAGGGGTGCTCCGGAGCTGTGTGTGGAGTCACGGTGACTGCCTGTGCCTGGCCCTGGACTCTGCACACATGTCCTTCCCTTTGGGCTGCTGGTGGCTGAGGTCACGTGGTCATTGCTCGGGTTCCTCCGGTAAGGCAGGGGGGACTTGCAAAAGGTGAGGTGCACCTGCCTCAGGTGACAGAATTCCTGGTGCATCCTCCATGTTCACAGGCCTGTGTCCCCTCCTGAGCCTGAAGCCCACCCCGCTCTGCCCCTTCTGTCCACATCATCATAAACTCCGGGTCGTGGCTGGGCACGATCAGCACGGAATCTCAAGAGAAGGGCTCCTTCCTTCATTAATCACGATCACCGGCTGCCGCCTGGGTGCCTGGGCGTTGTGTGCAGGAGGGGACCACAGTGGCGAGAAGCCGTTGGCCCCACAGGGATTTGGTGCAATGAGCACTCAGGGTGCAAAGACAGGAATGGACCAAGCATGGCCCCTGGGCCTCCAGCAGGGCTGGCCGGCACCCGAGATGGGTGCAGCTGGCCACCCCCTGCAGCCGTGGAACCCCTGGGGCCGTCATGGTGATGTGACCTGGCCACGTGGGATTTCCAGTCCCAACTCATGGCATGGGGGTCAGGGAAGGGCATACATGTGTCAGACCTCAAATGGGCACCTGGAAGGTCAGGGCCGTCCTCGAGGCCATTTGGACCCTGATGCCGGCGTGTTCATGGAGGACGGGGTGGGGGGGTGGACGGAGCAGGTGGAGGGATACCTGGGTTTTTCCAGGGCCATCTCCTCGGCAGCGTGTGCCATCCTGGTGCCCCCAGCTCCCGTGCATAAAGCAGAATCGGCCTTCAGCCGGCGTCCATTCCCAGCCTGAGGTTCCAAGAGGCTTCGCGGGTTCAGTGGTCAGTGGCTTGGAATCTGTGGCTTGGGCCCTGTTGGTGGTCATGTCTCAGGGTTGCTTTCCTTTGATTGCAACTTCCTCTCTGCTCTGCGGAGGGCTGGGCAATGCTACGTGCAGAGGCTCAGCAGAGAAGGAAAGAAGGGGTGCATCCATGAGGATGCTCTGGGGAGACGGCGTGCGCTCAGTGCTCCGGGACGGCCCCTGACGTGAGTCACACAGGCACAGCAGACATGGCCATGCATCCGTCCACCCCTCTGCGGGGGCGCAGAATAAATCAGGGGGTCTCCTTCATAAGAGCGCAGGATGGAGTCCAGGAATTATAAGAAATCTCTGTTTATGGAAAGCAGAGCTCTGGTCTAAGTCCCTCCGTTATACGGAATGATTTTATCCAGAGTTTGACGGTTGGACAGGGTGCTGCTGGGTTGCCCATTTTCAAATGCGGCCCTTCTAGGAGGATTGGAATAAAATACTTGTGGGAACTTAGGGTGCAGCAAATTACCCCCCCCCAGTTTATAGGTGCATTTATGGGTGCACAATTGCCCTGGGTTAGGTTGCAATGGGGAAAAGCACTTTTTAGAATTTTACCCACCAGGTGCATACTAGGTGCTCCATAAGTAACTTTTAAAAGGGAGGTCCTGCTGGGCGTGGTGGCATATGCCTGTACTCCCAGCGGCTCGGGAGGCTGAGGCAGGAGGATCACAAGTTGAAAGCCAGCCTCGGCCACTTAGCAAGGCCCTAAGCAACTCACCGAGACCCTGTCTCTAAATTCAAAAATAAAAAGGGCTGGGGATGGGGCTCAGTGACTACGTGCCCCTGAGTTCAATCCCTAGTACCAAAAATTAAAGTGAAATTCTAGAGGACTGGTGCCTGGTGTTTACAAAGCCCCATCCGGAGATTGCTAAGAGCATGGTCCTCAGTGAGGCTGGGTGTCTTTCCCCCGTCTATGGAGATAACGGCCCAACCACGGGACTCGATAAGACACCCTGCCAAAATGCCGAAGGCAACCAAGCACCCCGTCACCCAGAGATTGTGTCCATCTAGATGGAGGATAAAAGCTGAGACGTCAACCTTCTTCTCTCGCCTTCCTGCAAACCGCGAGGCCTCCACACAGCCCGCGTTCTCTTGGTCAACCTTCTGTTCAGCTCGGAAGGTGGCCCGGCCCTCAGGGCTGTGTGTCTCCCTTGCGGTTCAGGGTGTGACCTTTCCGTCTGGAGTAAAGTTACAGAAAAGTGCAGACAGATGGAATTCGGGGGTGGGGGTGGGGGGCCGAGAACTTCAAGGAGGGAGGATCAACTCGAGATGCATCACAAAGAGGTAAAAAACAGGATAACTGAATGCAGCCTGTATCGGTTTCAGAAGGGTTGTGCATGACCTTGGGGAAGCTCTGGCCGATTCAAGACAAAGGGGTGAATTCTTCAATCTGCTGCCAATTTTCGTTTCATTTAACTGTGGGCTTCGTGTCGTTCCGGTAAAAATCGATCCATAAGTCCACATGCCATCAGCTGCAGGGTAGACTGATGATGGAACAGGAACGGGAAGCGCAGAGGAGAATATGGTGGAAATGTGAAGGTGACGACGTTTCAAGGCAGACGGCCAAGAATAGATGACACACTGAATAAGCTTTTGCTGGAGGGGGATAAGGTTGCTGGTGTCTGGCACTGTGCTAACTGGTTTCCGTGCACGTAATGATGGTGGTGAGGATGATGGTGGTGGTGATAGTGATGAGAGAGACGATGGTGCTGGTGTTGATGGGGATGATGGGGATGATGGGGGTGGTGTTGATGACGATGATGATGCTGGTGTTGATGGACATGATGGTGGTAGTGATGGTCACAATGATGGTGGTGATGATAATGTTGGTGACGGTGATGGTGGGGATGTTGTTCATAATGATGGTGGCACTAGTGTTGATGGAGATGATGGTGGTGATGATGGTCACGATGATGGTGGTGATGATAAATGTTGGTGACGGTGATGGTGGGGATGTTGTTCATAATGATGGTGGCACTAGTGTTGATGGAGATGATGATGGTGGTGATGATGGTCACGATGATGGTGGTGATGATAATGTTGGTGACGGTGATGGTGGGGATGTTGTTCATAATGATGGTGGCACTAGTGTTGATGGAGATGATGGTGGTGATGATGGTCACGATGATGGTGGTGATGATAATGTTGGTGATGGTGATGGTGGGGATGTTGTTCATAATGATGGTGGCACTAGTGTTGATGGAGATGATGGTGGTGATGTTGTTCACGATGATGGTGGTGATGATAATGTTGGTGATGGTGATGGTGATGGTGGGGATGTTGTTCATAATGATGGTGGCACTAGTGTTGATGGAGATGATGGTGGTGATGTTGGTCACGATGATGGTGGTGATGATAATGTTGGTGATGGTGATGGTGGGGATGTTGTTCATAATGATGGTGGCACTAGTGTTGATGGAGATGATGGTGGTGATGATGGTCACGATGATGGTGGTGATGATAATGTTGGTGATGGTGATGGTGGGGATGTTGTTCATAATGATGGTGGCACTAGTGTTGATGGAGATGATGGTGGTGATGATGGTCACGATGATGGTGGTGATGATAATGTTGGTGATGGTGATGGTGGGGATGTTGTTCATAATGATGTGGCACTAGTGTTGATGGAGATGATGGTGGTGATGTTGGTCACGATGATGGTGGTGATGATAATGTTGGTGACGGTGATGGTGGGGATGTTGTTCATAATGATGGTGGCACTAGTGTTGATGGAGATGATGGTGGTGATGATGGTCACGATGATGGTGGTGATGATAATGTTGGTGACGGTGATGGTGGGGATGTTGTTCATAATGATGGTGGCACTAGTGTTGATGGAGATGATGGTGGTGATGTTGTTCACGATGATGGTGGTGATGATAATGTTGGTGACGGTGATGGTGGGGATGTTGTTCATAATGATGGTGGCACTAGTGTTGATGGAGATGATGGTGGTGATGATGGTCACGATGATGGTGGTGATGATAATGTTGGTGATGGTGATGGTGGGGATGTTGTTCATAATGATGGTGGCACTAGTGTTGATGGAGATGATGGTGGTGATGATGGTCACGATGATGGTGGTGATGATAATGTTGGTGATGGTGATGGTGGGGATGTTGTTCATAATGATGGTGGCACTAGTGTTGATGGAGATGATGGTGGTGATCTTGGTCACGATGATGGTGGTGATGATAATGTTGGTGATGGTGATGGTGGGGATGTTGTTCATAATGATGGTGGCACTAGTATTGATGGAGATGATGATGGTGATGATGGTCACGATGATGGTGGTGATGATAATGTTGGTGACGGTGATGGTGGGGATGTTGTTCATAATGATGGTGGCACTAGTGTTGATGGAGATGATGGTGGTGATGATGGTCACGATGATGGTGGTGATGATAATGTTGGTGACGGTGATGGTGGGGATGTTGTTCATAATGATGGTGGCACTAGTGTTGATGGAGATGATGGTGGTGATGATGGTCACGATGATGGTGGTGATGATAATGTTGGTGACGGTGATGGTGGGGATGTTGTTCATAATGATGGTGGCACTAGTGTTGATGGAGATGATGGTGGTGATGATGGTCACGATGATGGTGGTGATGATAATGTTGGTGACGGTGATGGTGGGGATGTTGTTCATAATGATGGTGGCACTAGTGTTGATGGAGATGATGATGGTGGTGATGATGGTCACGATGATGGTGGTGATGATAATGTTGGTGACGGTGATGGTGGGGATGTTGTTCATAATGATGGTGGCACTAGTGTTGATGGAGATGATGGTGGTGATGATGGTCACGATGATGGTGGTGATGATAATGTTGGTGACGGTGATGGTGGGGATGTTGTTCATAATGATGGTGGCACTAGTGTTGATGGAGATGATGGTGGTGATGATGGTCACGATGATGGTGGTGATGATAATGTTGGTGATGGTGATGGTGATGGTGGGGATGTTGTTCATAATGATGGTGGCACTAGTGTTGATGGAGATGATGGTGGTGATGATGGTCACGATGATGGTGGTGATGATAATGTTGGTGACGGTGATGGTGGGGATGTTGTTCATAATGATGGTGGCACTAGTGTTGATGGAGATGATGGTGGTGATGATGGTCACGATGATGGTGGTGATGATAATGTTGGTGATGGTGATGGTGGGGATGTTGTTCATAATGATGGTGGCACTAGTGTTGATGGAGATGATGGTGGTGATGATGGTCACGATGATGGTGGTGATGATAATGTTGGTGACGGTGATGGTGGGGATGTTGTTCATAATGATGGTGGCACTAGTGTTGATGGAGATGATGGTGGTGATGATGGTCACGATGATGGTGGTGATGATAATGTTGGTGATGGTGATGGTGATGGTGGGGATGTTGTTCATAATGATGGTGGCACTAGTGTTGATGGAGATGATGGTGGTGATGATGGTCACGATGATGGTGGTGATGATAATGTTGGTGACGGTGATGGTGGGGATGTTGTTCATAATGATGGTGGCACTAGTGTTGATGGAGATGATGGTGGTGATGATGGTCACGATGATGGTGGTGATGATAATGTTGGTGACGGTGATGGTGGGGATGTTGTTCATAATGATGGTGGCACTAGTGTTGATGGAGATGATGGTGGTGATGATGGTCACGATGATGGTGGTGATGATAATGTTGGTGACGGTGATGGTGGGGATGTTGTTCATAATGATGGTGGCACTAGTGTTGATGGAGATGATGGTGGTGATGATGGTCACGATGATGGTGGTGATGATGATGTTGGTGATGGTGATGGTGGGGATGTTGTTCATAATGATGTGGCACTAGTGTTGATGGAGATGATGGTGGTGATGATGGTCACGATGATGGTGATGATAATGTTGGTGATGGTGATGGTGGGGATGTTGTTCATAATGATGGTGGCACTAGTGTTGATGGAGATGATGGTGGTGATGATGGTCACGATGATGGTGGTGATGATAATGTTGGTGACGGTGATGGTGGGGATGTTGTTCATAATGATGTGGCACTAGTGTTGATGGAGATGATGGTGGTGATGATGGTCACGATGATGGTGGTGATGATAATGTTGGTGATGGTGATGGTGGGGATGTTGTTCATAATGATGGTGGCACTAGTGTTGATGGAGATGATGGTGGTGATGATGGTCACGATGATGGTGGTGATGATAATGTTGGTGACGGTGATGGTGGGGATGTTGTTCATAATGATGGTGGCACTAGTGTTGATGGAGATGATGGTGGTGATGTTGTTCACGATGATGGTGGTGATGATAATGTTGGTGACGGTGATGGTGGGGATGTTGTTCATAATGATGGTGGCACTAGTGTTGATGGAGATGATGGTGGTGATGATGGTCACGATGATGGTGGTGATGATAATGTTGGTGATGGTGATGGTGGGGATGTTGTTCATAATGATGGTGGCACTAGTGTTGATGGAGATGATGGTGGTGGTGATGATGGTCACGATGATGGTGGTGATGATAATGTTGGTGATGGTGATGGTGGGGATGTTGTTCATAATGATGGTGGCACTAGTGTTGATGGAGATGATGGTGGTGATGATGGTCACGATGATGGTGGTGATGATAATGTTGGTGATGGTGATGGTGGGGATGTTGTTCATAATGATGGTGGCACTAGTGTTGATGGAGATGATGGTGGTGGTGATGATGGTCACGATGATGGTGGTGATGATAATGTTGGTGACGGTGATGGTGGGGATGTTGTTCATAATGATGGTGGCACTAGTGTTGATGGAGATGATGGTGGTGATGATGGTCACGATGATGGTGGTGATGATAATGTTGGTGACGGTGATGGTGGGGATGTTGTTCATAATGATGGTGGCACTAGTGTTGATGGAGATGATGGTGGTGATGATGGTCACGATGATGGTGGTGATGATAATGTTGGTGATGGTGATGGTGGGGATGTTGTTCATAATGATGGTGGCACTAGTATTGATGGAGATGATGGTGGTGATGATGGTCACGATGATGGTGGTGATGATAATGTTGGTGATGGTGATGGTGGGGATGTTGTTCATAATGATGGTGGCACTAGTGTTGATGGAGATGATGGTGGTGATGTTGTTCACGATGATGGTGGTGATGATAATGTTGGTGATGGTGATGGTGGGGATGTTGTTCATAATGATGTGGCACTAGTGTTGATGGAGATGATGGTGGTGATGATGGTCACGATGATGGTGGTGATGATAATGTTGGTGATGGTGATGGTGGGGATGTTGTTCATAATGATGGTGGCACTAGTGTTGATGGAGATGATGGTGGTGATGTTGTTCACGATGATGGTGGTGATGATAATGTTGGTGACGGTGATGATGGGGATGTTGTTCATAATGATGGTGGCACTAGTGTTGATGGAGATGATGGTGGTGATGTTGGTCACGATGATGGTGGTGATGATAATGTTGGTGACGGTGATGGTGGGGATGTTGTTCATAATGATGGTGGCACTAGTGTTGATGGAGATGATGGTGGTGATGTTGTTCACGATGATGGTGGTGATGATAATGTTGGTGATGGTGATGGTGGGGATGTTGTTCATAATGATGGTGGCACTAGTGTTGATGGAGATGATGGTGGTGATGATGGTCACGATGATGGTGGTGATGATAATGTTGGTGACGGTGATGATGGGGATGTTGTTCATAATGATGGTGGCACTAGTGTTGATGGAGATGATGGTGGTGATGTTGGTCACGATGATGGTGGTGATGATAATGTTGGTGACGGTGATGGTGGGGATGTTGTTCATAATGATGGTGGCACTAGTGTTGATGGAGATGATGGTGGTGATGATGGTCACGATGATGGTGGTGATGATAATGTTGGTGACGGTGATGGTGGGGATGTTGTTCATAATGATGGTGGCACTAGTGTTGATGGAGATGATGGTGGTGATGATGGTCACGATGATGGTGGTGATGATAATGTTGGTGACGGTGATGGTGGGGATGTTGTTCATAATGATGGTGGCGCTAGTGTTGATGGAGATGATGGTGGTGATGATGGTCACGATGATGGTGGTGATGATAATGTTGGTGATGGTGATGGTGGGGATGTTGTTCATAATGATGGTGGCACTAGTGTTGATGGAGATGATGATGGTGGTGATGATGGTCACGATGATGGTGGTGATGATAATGTTGGTGACGGTGATGGTGGGGATGTTGTTCATAATGATGGTGGCACTAGTGTTGATGGAGATGATGGTGGTGATGATGGTCACGATGATGGTGGTGATGATAATGTTGGTGATGGTGATGGTGGGGATGTTGTTCATAATGATGGTGGCACTAGTGTTGATGGAGATGATGATGGTGGTGATGATGGTCACGATGATGGTGGTGATGATAATGTTGGTGACGGTGATGGTGGGGATGTTGTTCATAATGATGGTGGCACTAGTGTTGATGGAGATGATGGTGGTGATGATGGTCACGATGATGGTGGTGATGATAATGTTGGTGATGGTGATGGTGGGGATGTTGTTCATAATGATGGTGGCACTAGTGTTGATGGAGATGATGGTGGTGATGATGGTCACGATGATGGTGGTGATGATAATGTTGGTGACGGTGATGGTGGGGATGTTGTTCATAATGATGGTGGCACTAGTGTTGATGGAGATGATGGTGGTGATGATGGTCACGATGATGGTGGTGATGATAATGTTGGTGATGGTGATGGTGGGGATGTTGTTCATAATGATGGTGGCACTAGTGTTGATGGAGATGATGGTGGTGATCTTGGTCACGATGATGGTGGTGATGATAATGTTGGTGACGGTGATGGTGGGGATGTTGTTCATAATGATGGTGGCACTAGTGTTGATGGAGATGATGGTGGTGATGATGGTCACGATGATGGTGGTGATGATAATGTTGGTGATGGTGATGGTGGGGATGTTGTTCATAATGATGGTGGCACTAGTGTTGATGGAGATGATGGTGGTGATGATGGTCACGATGATGGTGGTGATGATAATGTTGGTGACGGTGATGATGGGGATGTTGTTCATAATGATGGTGGCACTAGTGTTGATGGAGATGATGGTGGTGATGTTGGTCACGATGATGGTGGTGATGATAATGTTGGTGACGGTGATGGTGGGGATGTTGTTCATAATGATGGTGGCACTAGTGTTGATGGAGATGATGGTGGTGATGATGGTCACGATGATGGTGGTGATGATAATGTTGGTGACGGTGATGGTGGGGATGTTGTTCATAATGATGGTGGCACTAGTGTTGATGGAGATGATGGTGGTGATGATGGTCACGATGATGGTGGTGATGATAATGTTGGTGACGGTGATGGTGGGGATGTTGTTCATAATGATGGTGGCGCTAGTGTTGATGGAGATGATGGTGGTGATGATGGTCACGATGATGGTGGTGATGATAATGTTGGTGATGGTAATGGTGGGGATGTTGTTCATAATGATGGTGGCACTAGTGTTGATGGAGATGATGGTGGTGATGTTGTTCACGATGATGGTGGTGATGATAATGTTGGTGATGGTGATGGTGGGGATGTTGTTCATAATGATGTGGCACTAGTGTTGATGGAGATGATGATGGTGGTGATGATGGTCACGATGATGGTGGTGATGATAATGTTGGTGACGGTGATGGTGGGGATGTTGTTCATAATGATGGTGGCACTAGTGTTGATGGAGATGATGGTGGTGATGATGGTCACGATGATGGTGGTGATGATAATGTTGGTGATGGTGATGGTGGGGATGTTGTTCATAATGATGTGGCACTAGTGTTGATGGAGATGATGGTGGTGATGATGGTCACGATGATGGTGGTGATGATAATGTTGGTGATGGTGATGGTGGGGATGTTGTTCATAATGATGGTGGCACTAGTGTTGATGGAGATGATGGTGGTGATCTTGGTCACGATGATGGTGGTGATGATAATGTTGGTGATGGTGATGGTGGGGATGTTGTTCATAATGATGGTGGCACTAGTATTGATGGAGATGATGGTGGTGATGATGGTCACGATGATGGTGGTGATGATAATGTTGGTGACGGTGATGGTGGGGATGTTGTTCATAATGATGGTGGCACTAGTGTTGATGGAGATGATGGTGGTGATGATGGTCACGATGATGGTGGTGATGATAATGTTGGTGACGGTGATGGTGGGGATGTTGTTCATAATGATGGTGGCACTAGTGTTGATGGAGATGATGGTGGTGATCTTGGTCACGATGATGGTGGTGATGATAATGTTGGTGACGGTGATGGTGGGGATGTTGTTCATAATGATGTGGCACTAGTGTTGATGGAGATGATGGTGGTGATGATGGTCACGATGATGGTGGTGATGATAATGTTGGTGATGGTAATGGTGGGGATGTTGTTCATAATGATGGTGGCAGTAGTGTTGATGGAGATGATGGTGGTGATGATGGTCACGATGATGGTGGTGATGATAATGTTGGTGATGGTGATGGTGGGGATGTTGTTCATAATGATGGTGGCACTAGTGTTGATGGAGATGATGGTGGTGATGATGGTCACGATGATGGTGGTGATGATAATGTTGGTGACGGTGATGGTGGGGATGTTGTTCATAATGATGGTGGCACTAGTGTTGATGGAGATGATGGTGGTGATGATGGTCACGATGATGGTGGTGATGATAATGTTGGTGATGGTGATGGTGGGGATGTTGTTCATAATGATGGTGGCACTAGTGTTGATGGAGATGATGGTGGTGATGATGGTCACGATGATGGTGGTGATGATAATGTTGGTGATGGTGATGGTGGGGATGTTGTTCATAATGATGGTGGCACTAGTGTTGATGGAGATGATGGTGGTGATGATGGTCACGATGATGGTGGTGATGATAATGTTGGTGACGGTGATGGTGGGGATGTTGTTCATAATGATGGTGGCACTAGTGTTGATGGAGATGATGGTGGTGATGATGGTCACGATGATGGTGGTGATGATAATGTTGGTGACGGTGATGGTGGGGATGTTGTTCATAATGATGGTGGCACTAGTGTTGATGGAGATGATGGTGGTGATGTTGGTCACGATGATGGTGGTGATGATAATGTTGGTGATGGTGATGGTGGGGATGTTGTTCATAATGATGTGGCACTAGTGTTGATGGAGATGATGGTGGTGATCTTGGTCACGATGATGGTGGTGATGATAATGTTGGTGACGGTGATGGTGGGGATGTTGTTCATAATGATGGTGGCACTAGTGTTGATGGAGATGATGGTGGTGATGATGGTCACGATGATGGTGGTGATGATAATGTTGGTGACGGTGATGGTGGGGATGTTGTTCATAATGATGGTGGCACTAGTGTTGATGGAGATGATGGTGGTGATGATGGTCACGATGATGGTGGTGATGATAATGTTGGTGATGGTGATGGTGGGGATGTTGTTCTTAATGATGGTGGCACTAGTGTTGATGGAGATGATGGTGGTGATGATGGTCACGATGATGGTGGTGATGATAATGTTGGTGATGGTGATGGTGGGGATGTTGTTCATAATGATGGTGGCACTAGTGTTGATGGAGATGATGGTGGTGATGTTGTTCACGATGATGGTGGTGATGATAATGTTGGTGATGGTGGGGATGTTGTTCATAATGATGGTGGCACTAGTGTTGATGGAGATGATGGTGGTGATGATGGTCACGATGATGGTGGTGATGATAATGTTGGTGACGGTGATGGTGGGGATGTTGTTCATAATGATGGTGGCACTAGTGTTGATGGAGATGATGGTGGTGATGATGGTCACGATGATGGTGGTGATGATAATGTTGGTGATGGTGATGGTGGGGATGTTGTTCATAATGATGGTGGCACTAGTGTTGATGGAGATGATGGTGGTGATGTTGTTCACGATGATGGTGGTGATGATAATGTTGGTGATGGTGGGGATGTTGTTCATAATGATGGTGGCACTAGTATTGATGGAGATGATGGTGGTGATGATGGTCACGATGATGGTGGTGATGATAATGTTGGTGATGGTGATGGTGGGGATGTTGTTCATAATGATGGTGGCACTAGTATTGATGGAGATGATGGTGGTGATGATGGTCACGATGATGGTGGTGATGATAATGTTGGTGATGGTGATGGTGGGGATGTTGTTCATAATGATGGTGGCACTAGTGTTGATGGAGATGATGGTGGTGATGATGGTCACGATGATGGTGGTGATGATAATGTTGGTGACGGTGATGGTGGGGATGTTGTTCATAATGATGGTGGCACTAGTATTGATGGAGATGATGGTGGTGATGTTGTTCACGATGATGGTGGTGATGATAATGTTGGTGATGGTGATGGTGGGGATGTTGTTCATAATGATGGTGGCACTAGTGTTGATGGAGATGATGGTGGTGATGATGGTCACGATGATGGTGGTGATGATAATGTTGGTGACGGTGATGGTGGGGATGTTGTTCATAATGATGGTGGCACTAGTGTTGATGGAGATGATGGTGGTGATGATGGTCACGATGATGGTGGTGATGATAATGTTGGTGACGGTGATGGTGGGGATGTTGTTCATAATGATGGTGGCACTAGTGTTGATGGAGATGATGGTGGTGATGATGGTCACGATGATGGTGGTGATGATAATGTTGGTGACGGTGATGGTGGGGATGTTGTTCATAATGATGGTGGCACTAGTGTTGATGGAGATGATGGTGGTGATGATGGTCACGATGATGGTGGTGATGATAATGTTGGTGATGGTGATGGTGGGGATGTTGTTCATAATGATGGTGGCACTAGTGTTGATGGAGATGATGGTGGTGATGATGGTCACGATGATGGTGGTGATGATAATGTTGGTGATGGTGATGGTGGGGATGTTGTTCATAATGATGGTGGCACTAGTGTTGATGGAGATGATGGTGGTGATGATGGTCACGATGATGGTGGTGATGATAATGTTGGTGACGGTGATGGTGGGGATGTTGTTCATAATGATGGTGGCACTAGTGTTGATGGAGATGATGGTGGTGATGTTGTTCACGATGATGGTGGTGATGATAATGTTGGTGATGGTGATGGTGGGGATGTTGTTCATAATGATGGTGGCACTAGTGTTGATGGAGATGATGGTGGTGATGATGGTCACGATGATGGTGGTGATGATAATGTTGGTGATGGTGATGGTGGGGATGTTGTTCATAATGATGGTGGCACTAGTGTTGATGGAGATGATGGTGGTGATCTTGGTCACGATGATGGTGGTGATGATAATGTTGGTGATGGTGATGGTGGGGATGTTGTTCATAATGATGGTGGCACTAGTGTTGATGGAGATGATGGTGGTGATGATGGTCACGATGATGGTGGTGATGATAATGTTGGTGATGGTGATGGTGGGGATGTTGTTCATAATGATGGTGGCACTAGTGTTGATGGAGATGATGGTGGTGATGATGGTCACGATGATGGTGGTGATGATAATGTTGGTGATGGTGATGGTGGGGATGTTGTTCATAATGATGGTGGCACTAGTGTTGATGGAGATGATGGTGGTGATGATGGTCACGATGATGGTGGTGATGATAATGTTGGTGACGGTGATGGTGGGGATGTTGTTCATAATGATGGTGGCACTAGTGTTGATGGAGATGATGATGGTGGTGATGATGGTCACGATGATGGTGGTGATGATAATGTTGGTGACGGTGATGGTGGGGATGTTGTTCATAATGATGGTGGCACTAGTGTTGATGGAGATGATGGTGGTGATGATGGTCACGATGATGGTGGTGATGATAATGTTGGTGACGGTGATGGTGGGGATGTTGTTCATAATGATGGTGGCACTAGTGTTGATGGAGATGATGGTGGTGATGATGGTCACGATGATGGTGGTGATGATAATGTTGGTGATGGTGATGGTGATGGTGGGGATGTTGTTCATAATGATGGTGGCACTAGTGTTGATGGAGATGATGGTGGTGATGATGGTCACGATGATGGTGGTGATGATAATGTTGGTGACGGTGATGGTGGGGATGTTGTTCATAATGATGGTGGCACTAGTGTTGATGGAGATGATGGTGGTGATGATGGTCACGATGATGGTGGTGATGATAATGTTGGTGATGGTGATGGTGGGGATGTTGTTCATAATGATGGTGGCACTAGTGTTGATGGAGATGATGGTGGTGATGATGGTCACGATGATGGTGGTGATGATAATGTTGGTGACGGTGATGGTGGGGATGTTGTTCATAATGATGGTGGCACTAGTGTTGATGGAGATGATGGTGGTGATGATGGTCACGATGATGGTGGTGATGATAATGTTGGTGACGGTGATGGTGGGGATGTTGTTCATAATGATGGTGGCACTAGTATTGATGGAGATGATGGTGGTGATGATGGTCACGATGATGGTGGTGATGATAATGTTGGTGATGGTGATGGTGGGGATGTTGTTCATAATGATGGTGGCACTAGTGTTGATGGAGATGATGGTGGTGATGTTGTTCACGATGATGGTGGTGATGATAATGTTGGTGATGGTGATGGTGGGGATGTTGTTCATAATGATGGTGGCACTAGTGTTGATGGAGATGATGGTGGTGATGATGGTCACGATGATGGTGGTGATGATAATGTTGGTGACGGTGATGGTGGGGATGTTGTTCATAATGATGGTGGCACTAGTGTTGATGGAGATGATGGTGGTGATGATGGTCACGATGATGGTGGTGATGATAATGTTGGTGATGGTGATGGTGGGGATGTTGTTCATAATGATGGTGGCACTAGTGTTGATGGAGATGATGATGGTGGTGATGTTGTTCACGATGATGGTGGTGATGATAATGTTGGTGACGGTGATGATGGGGATGTTGTTCATAATGATGGTGGCACTAGTGTTGATGGAGATGATGGTAGTGATGATGGTCACGATGATGGTGGTGATGATAATGTTGGTGATGGTGATGGTGGGGATGTTGTTCATAATGATGGTGGCACTAGTGTTGATGGAGATGATGGTGGTGATGATGGTCACGATGATGGTGGTGATGATAATGTTGGTGACGGTGATGGTGGGGATGTTGTTCATAATGATGGTGGCACTAGTATTGATGGAGATGATGGTGGTGATGATGGTCACGATGATGGTGGTGATGATAATGTTGGTGATGGTGATGGTGGGGATGTTGTTCATAATGATGGTGGCACTAGTGTTGATGGAGATGATGGTGGTGATGATGGTCACGATGATGGTGGTGATGATAATGTTGGTGATGGTGATGGTGGGGATGTTGTTCATAATGATGGTGGCACTAGTGTTGATGGAGATGATGGTGGTGATGATGGTCACGATGATGGTGGTGATGATAATGTTGGTGACGGTGATGGTGGGGATGTTGTTCATAATGATGGTGGCACTAGTGTTGATGGAGATGATGGTGGTGATGATGGTCACGATGATGGTGGTGATGATAATGTTGGTGATGGTGATGGTGGGGATGTTGTTCATAATGATGGTGGCACTAGTGTTGATGGAGATGATGGTGGTGATGATGGTCACGATGATGGTGGTGATGATAATGTTGGTGACGGTGATGGTGGGGATGTTGTTCATAATGATGGTGGCGCTAGTGTTGATGGAGATGATGGTGGTGATGATGGTCACGATGATGGTGGTGATGATAATGTTGGTGACGGTGATGGTGGGGATGTTGTTCATAATGATGGTGGCACTAGTGTTGATGGAGATGATGGTGGTGATGATGGTCACGATGATGGTGGTGATGATAATGTTGGTGATGGTGATGGTGGGGATGTTGTTCATAATGATGGTGGCACTAGTATTGATGGAGATGATGGTGGTGATGATGGTCACGATGATGGTGGTGATGATAATGTTGGTGACGGTGATGGTGGGGATGTTGTTCATAATGATGGTGGCACTAGTATTGATGGAGATGATGGTGGTGATGATGGTCACGATGATGGTGGTGATGATAATGTTGATGATGGTGATGGTGGGGATGTTGTTCATAATGATGGTGGCACTAGTGTTGATGGAGATGATGGTGGTGATGATGGTCACGATGATGGTGGTGATGATAATGTTGGTGACGGTGATGGTGGGGATGTTGTTCATAATGATGGTGGCACTAGTGTTGATGGAGATGATGGTGGTGATGATGGTCACGATGATGGTGGTGATGATAATGTTGGTGACGGTGATGGTGGGGATGTTGTTCATAATGATGGTGGCACTAGTGTTGATGGAGATGATGGTGGTGATGATGGTCACGATGATGGTGGTGATGATAATGTTGGTGACGGTGATGGTGGGGATGTTGTTCATAATGATGGTGGCACTAGTGTTGATGGAGATGATGGTGGTGATGTTGTTCACGATGATGGTGGTGATGATAATGTTGGTGATGGTGATGGTGGGGATGTTGTTCATAATGATGGTGGCACTAGTGTTGATGGAGATGATGATGGTGATGATGGTCACGATGATGGTGGTGATGATAATGTTGGTGACGGTGATGGTGGGGATGTTGTTCATAATGATGGTGGCACTAGTGTTGATGGAGATGATGGTGGTGATGATGGTCACGATGATGGTGGTGATGATAATGTTGGTGATGGTGATGGTGGGGATGTTGTTCATAATGATGGTGGCACTAGTGTTGATGGAGATGATGGTGGTGATGATGGTCACGATGATGGTGGTGATGATAATGTTGGTGATGGTGATGGTGGGGATGTTGTTCATAATGATGGTGGCACTAGTGTTGATGGAGATGATGGTGGTGATGATGGTCACGATGATGGTGGTGATGATAATGTTGGTGATGGTGATGGTGGGGATGTTGTTCATAATGATGGTGGCACTAGTGTTGATGGAGATGATGGTGGTGATGATGGTCACGATGATGGTGGTGATGATAATGTTGGTGATGGTGATGGTGGGGATGTTGTTCATAATGATGGTGGCACTAGTGTTGATGGAGATGATGGTGGTGATGATGGTCACGATGATGGTGGTGATGATAATGTTGGTGATGGTGATGGTGGGGATGTTGTTCATAATGATGGTGGCACTAGTGTTGATGGAGATGATGGTGGTGATGATGGTCACGATTATGGTGGTGATGATAATGTTGGTGACGGTGATGGTGGGGATGTTGTTCATAATGATGGTGGCACTAGTGTTGATGGAGATGATGGTGGTGATGATGGTCACGATGATGGTGGTGATGATAATGTTGGTGACGGTGATGGTGGGGATGTTGTTCATAATGATGGTGGCACTAGTGTTGATGGAGATGATGGTGGTGATGATGGTCACGATGATGGTGGTGATGATAATGTTGGTGATGGTGATGGTGGGGATGTTGTTCATAATGATGGTGGCACTAGTGTTGATGGAGATGATGGTGGTGATGATGGTCACGATGATGGTGGTGATGATAATGTTGGTGACGGTGATGGTGGGGATGTTGTTCATAATGATGGTGGCACTAGTATTGATGGAGATGATGGTGGTGATGATGGTCACGATGATGGTGGTGATGATAATGTTGGTGACGGTGATGGTGGGGATGTTGTTCATAATGATGGTGGCACTAGTGTTGATGGAGATGATGGTGGTGATGATGGTCACGATGATGGTGGTGATGATAATGTTGGTGATGGTGATGGTGGGGATGTTGTTCATAATGATGGTGGCACTAGTGTTGATGGAGATGATGGTAGTGATGATGGTCACGATGATGGTGGTGATGATAATGTTGGTGATGGTGATGGTGGGGATGTTGTTCATAATGATGGTGGCACTAGTGTTGATGGAGATGATGGTGGTGATGATGGTCACGATGATGGTGGTGATGATAATGTTGGTGACGGTGATGGTGGGGATGTTGTTCATAATGATGGTGGCACTAGTGTTGATGGAGATGATGGTGGTGATGATGGTCACGATGATGGTGGTGATGATAATGTTGGTGACGGTGATGGTGGGGATGTTGTTCATAATGATGGTGGCACTAGTGTTGATGGAGATGATGGTGGTGATGATGGTCACGATGATGGTGGTGATGATAATGTTGGTGATGGTGATGGTGGGGATGTTGTTCATAATGATGTGGCACTAGTGTTGATGGAGATGATGGTGGTGATGATGGTCACGATGATGGTGGTGATGATAATGTTGGTGATGGTGATGGTGGGGATGTTGTTCATAATGATGGTGGCACTAGTGTTGATGGAGATGATGGTGGTGATGATGGTCACGATGATGGTGGTGATGATAATGTTGGTGATGGTGATGGTGGGGATGTTGTTCATAATGATGGTGGCACTAGTGTTGATGGAGATGATGGTGGTGATGATGGTCACGATGATGGTGGTGATGATAGTGATGGTGACGGTGATGGTGGGGATGTTGTTCATAATGATGGTGGCACTAGTGTTGATGGAGATGATGGTGGTGATGATGGTCACGATGATGGTGGTGATGATAGTGATGGTGATGGTGATGGTGATGGTGATGATGGTGATGGTGATGGTGGTGGTGGTGGTGGTGATGGTGGTAGTGATGATGGTGGTGATAGTGATGATGGTGGTGGTGATGATGGAGGTGTTGATGGTGATGGTGGTGATGGTGATGGTGATGATGGAGGTGTTGATGGTGATGGTGATGGTGATGGTGATGGTGATGGTGATGATGGTGGTGATGGTGGTGATGGTGATGATGGTGATGGTGATGGTGATAGTGATGGTGATGATGGAGGTGTTGATGGTGATGGTGATGATAGTGATGGTGATGGTGATGGTGATGATGGTGGTGATGATGGTGTTGGTGGTGGTGGTAGTGATGATGGTGTTGGTGATGGTGGTGATGGTGATGGTGGTGGTGATGATGGTGGTGATGGTGGTAATGATGATGGTCATGGTGATGCTGATGCTGATGGTGGTGATGGTGATGGTGGTGGTGGTGAAGAAAACATTGACAACGAATAAGAGATGAGGAGGAGGAAAATGATCCAGAGGAGGGATAAGGGATACAGTCGTGATGCTTAAGATCAAGGGGGTTAGTTTTATAGTGAACTGGCGTCTAGAAGACCATGAACCTCACCCCAAGCACGAAAACAGCGTCTGATGGTGTGCTGGGCTTCTCCCCGGCCCCGCCCGTCCTCTGGGCTCTGTGTCTCTTCCTCGTTGATCCTAGGAAACCTTTCCTGCCGATTGAGTTTGGACGGCGAGACTAATGCAGAAAACGTATCGGGGCATATTTACCTGATTAATGGTTGCGTTAGTCTTTCTGTGCATAAAAACCACGGAATGAATAAATCAAAGCGAAAATCAATAGACGTGAGCACATGAAGTTTAAAATTTCTTGACATCAGGAGAAAGGATCAATAATAGTCTAGTTTAAAAAAAAAGACAAAAATACGTGTTACATTGATATAAAATTCAAAGTCCCCAAGATTCAGAAGGAATTCCTACGAAACAAATGATAAAAAGCCGAGTAGCATGAAGATGCATGGGTTGTACCCATTTTTTTATCGGTTCACAGTATATTTTCTAACTTTGAGTATTGTGAATTCTAGAAAAAAAGTGCTCAAATGATCAATGAAAAAGAGCAACATTTTTTTTTTTTAAATCACACATGCCCTGTAACAATGGTTCCTAAAGAGATCAGAAATTTTTCTTGTGTTTTTTTAAAGACGAATTAAACCACAAAGAGAAACAGAACCTTGTGATCCTTTGGGAAGCGGTTCCACTCACTCCCTGAAGCCCCCGTCCTCCCGGGGGGATTGCGTCAGGAACAGATCAGTCCCGCGGACCTTTCCGGAATTTTCCGTTCCTTCCCCTCTCGTCCTTCTTTCCGCCCACAAGGTGCACTTTAAATATGCAGCCAACCCTGTTTGTTTCTGCGTCCCCAGGCTGCAGAAGGACCCAGTGAGCAACAGGACCCGAGTCGTTGTGTTGTCATTGCCTGAAGAGGTATGACCAACACGACGCAGAAATAGCTAAGATCCTCTGGGCACAGTGGCACACGCCTGTGGTCCCATCTGCTCGGGAGGCTGAGATAGGAGGATTGCTGGATCCAAGCCGGCCTCCGCCAAAGTGAGGCTCTAAGCAACTCACTGTGGCCCTGTCCCTAAATAAAATACAAAATAGGGCTGGGGAGGGGGCTCAGTGGGTGAGTGCCCCTGAGTTCAATCCCCATTACCCACCTACCCCCCACCCCCAAAATTAAGACCTGACATCTGTTTTTAACAACATTTAACATAACTTCTGCAGGATGCTTTACCGTTGTCTGTTTTTTTTTTCACTCAAAGATATATTTGAGCATTTTTCATTTCAATATTTTGAGTTTTCCTCTTAGACTACAATTTATTTAAGTATCCCTACATGAGGAACATCAGCAGATTCCTATTTCTACCAGTGCTGCAGTGAATATTCTATTCTGTAAAGCTGAGTGAACTTGTGGGAACTATTTGGAAATGAAAATCCAGCCAAATTAAAATGCTATATCAGAAAGCATTAAAAATTCTAATTTTATTCAATCTTGCCTAAAATAGGATATCCCTTTTTCCCCACTATGACAATACAGTACTCACTGCGAATCTATGTTAATGCTGATTCGTTCATCCTCCCACAACCCTAGATATTATCAATCTATTTTATTTGTCAGGTGACCACCACAATTTCATTGTTTAAATTTTCCTTTCCTCTTGCTGAGGTGCTGTATGTTTTCATGCATGATTTCATTTCTTCTTCCGAGAATTTTCTATTCATATTTGTTGAGCATTTTTTAAAAATTGGATTATAGGTGTGTTTTTTTCTTATTGACTTGTATGGGCTGTTTACATATTAAGGACATTACTATTTTATTTGGGTGTCACAAATATTCTGCCACATTCTTTTGTCTTTTCATGGTATTTATAGACATATGTGTATGATAAATGTCCTTGGTCAAGCCTGACCATGCCTTCATGGGGCTGACATTCAGGGGGACCGGCTAGACAGATGTGGCCAGGTTCCTTATCTTGGTGGGTCTCCATTTCCTTATCTGTAAAGTAAGTTTGTAACCTCGTGTCTCTTGCTGGGTAAGGTGTTGAGAAATGCCACGGATACACTACGATTGTTCACAGGACTTTCATTTCCTCCCGGCGTTGAAGGATTCTGTCCTTGTCTTTCTCCTCTAAGCGTGTGTGTGTGTGTGTGTGTGTGTGTGTGTGTGTGTATTTTTAATGTTTTGGAGTGAATGGGACCCGAATGGCTACAGGTTCCTTGGAGCCCAACTTCACGTGTGTCTGAGTCTTGGGACCTTCTTTGTAACCACGAGAAGGAAATCCATGGCGTAGGGTCTGAAATAGTTTTGGGGCAAGACTCTTCACCTATGGTCCGAAAGAGCCACTTCCCCAAGCTTGTTGGAGTGGGAATTGGGGGGATTGCTCACAGGGTCTGCTGGGAGCCAGGAATCTGGGTCCTCGGGCAATTTCTGGGCTCCCCTTCTTGGGGAACAATTTCAATATGGCAGCAGGAGCCACACTGTGAGCCACCAGTGACCTTTATTGAGGGAGTTCCAGGGATTGAACTCAGGGGCACTCGACCTCTGAGTCCCATCCCCAGTCCTATTTGATATTTTACTTAGAGACAGGGTCTCACTGAGTTGCTTACGGCCTCCCTTTGGCTGAGGCTGGCTTTGACCTGGCGATCCTCCTGCCTCAGCCTCCCGAGACACTGGGATGACAGGTGTGCACCACCCAACAATGACTTTCAAAGCTCTGCCATTCACTTGGGGACATAATCCTTGGGAAAGGAAAATGTCTTTACAACAGGATTCTGTAAAGTCATTTATATTTCCTGCCAAGAAGTAGAGAAAACATCAAGGCAGGTTATCAAGTAGCACAGAGCACCATAAAACACTCTGTCAATGCAAAAAGGATCTCGTTCATTGAGTATCCACGATGCCATTGAGGCACAAAATCAAAACATTGCGAGCCTCCGCTGTTTCCGGAATTACCCGGGTGCTCACCGTATTCACGCAAAATCTCATTTATTTAAGATCACCAGCAGCAGGTGCATCCCCCCTCCCCCCCGTAATTTAGTGGAATTTAGGTGGCTGCACGTTGATGACTTAACTTGGTTTTGGGAGACTCTGGGAAGGCATGTTGCGGTGTGGAGATGTGGATACATATCCGTGCTATAAAACCCATGCAACAAAACACACCCGTGTGCGTGCAAATGTGGATTTGCATGATCTTCAGGCACCAAAATGCAAGGAATACAAGCCACAAATGCCTCCCCCCTTGTCTCCCCCAAAGCTGTTCAGCACCCTTTGTATTATATATATCTATATCTATCTATCTATATAAGATACATGACTATATATCATATATGACTATATATCTTTATATTTGTGCATGCATATAGAATATATATACATGCATGTACATATACATATGTTTTTTTTGGTCTCTCTGTCTTCATTTTCTATTGCAATGTCTAGTAAATCTGCATTTGTGGCAAAATACCTTCCTGGAGGAGGAGAATTTGCAACCTAGAGATTTAAGCAGCACCTAGTTGGGGCATCAGGAAGACGGTCGTAAGTCACGGTGGCAGAACGCAGGCAGGGCTGCTGAACCTGATGAACTTTGGGCTGCAGACCTTCGTTGGAAATTCCTTGTGTAGCCTATTGATTCGGGTCCCCTCGATTAATTCAGCTTATCAATGATTAACCTCTCACCCACTCTGTAACAGCGTTACCAGTTTTCAACAGCCAAGGCTTAATGTCCTGTTCTGAAGCCTGGGGCTCATGCTCTTTTACCCCAAAGGGCCATCGCGAGTTAAAATCAATAAGCATCACCGAGGCCCCTTTGGTAAAACATTTCCATCAGCAAAGTATCAGGAATAAATTGTCAAGGAACCAAGGTGCCTGATGAATTCATGTTGATGATCCCAGGGGCCGAAGCAGCCACCAGCTCAACCACAACAAGAAACATTTATTGGCAAATGAGAGCCCAAATGTAAAAGCACTGGTAGGTTCTAGCCAGGTATTTAAACATTTCTCATGGAGCACTTTTTTCTTGGGTACCAAGAATTTGAATTCAGGGGCACTGAACACTGAGCCCCATCCCCAGCCCTATTTTGCATTTTATTTAGAGACAGGGTCTCCCTGAGTTCAGTCCCTGGTGGCCGACTCCATGGCTCTGGCCCAAGGGGAGCAGAACAAGATGGCGGCAGGGCCTGGAGGAGGAGAGCAGCTCAGGACAGGGCACCAGGGAGCAGAGAGAGCTCTGCTCACCAGGGACAGGACAGAGACCCCAAAGGCACAGCCCAGGGACCCCCTCCTCCAGCCACACCCCACCTGCTGCAGCCACCACCCAGTGAGTCCATCCAAGTGGATTAATCCACTTATTAGTCTACACCCAGTGAGTCCATCCAAGTGGATTAATCCACTTATTAGTCTACACCCAGTGAGTCCATCCAACTGGATTAATCCACTATTAGGTTGCACCAGGGAGCAGAGAGAGCTCTGCTCACCAGGGACAGGACAGAGACCCCAAAGGCACAGCCCAGGGACCCCCTCCTCCAGCCACACCCACCTGCTGCAGTCACCACCCAGTGAGTCCATCCAAGTGGATTAATCCACTTATTAGTCTACACCCTGTGAGTCCATCCAAGTGGATTAATCCACTATGAGTCTACACCTCTCACAACCCACTCATTCCACCTCTGGACCGTTTATATGGGCTCATGGTTTCCAAGGCTCAGTCCGTGGTGGGCTGACTCCATGGCTCTGGCCCAAGGGGAGCAGAACAAGATGGCGGCAGGGCCTGGAGGAGGAGAGCAGCTCAGGACAGGGCACCAGGGAGCAGAGAGAGCTCTGCTCACCAGGGACAGGACAGAGACCCCCAAGGCACAGCCCAGGGACCCCCTCCTCCAGCCACACCCCACCTGCTGCAGTCACCACCCAGTGAGTCCATCCAAGTGGATTAATCCACTGATGAGGTCGCAACTCTCATAATGTGATCATTTCACCTCTGAGCCTTCTTGCATGGTCTGACACGTGAGCTTTTGGGGGGCAGCTCTTATCTAAGCCTCCATACTGCTAAGCTACAGATGTGGATGTTGGGGGGTCTCCTGTAGACCACGGCTGACGTCGGTGTGTCTGGGGGACTGAGCTCATGCCCTGAGCTGCCCTTGTGGCCTTCAGTGAGGAGGGTGTCTGAAAGGAAGTGTAGACTGGATCAGTCAGCGCATTTGGTCGTAATTGGAGTGGACAGGAGGGGACGGCTCTATGATTGATGTCCCAGGGGTCACCAAAGAGAAGCGCCCTCTTCTATTTTCCCTCTTTGGCTTTCGATATGGTCAACTCCTGTGCAAAAATCCAGTCCTGCAGCAGAAGGGAGGGTGGACGGCGTGCAGGGCATTGTGAAGACGGAGAACCCTGAAGGGCTGGGCATCCCGGCCGGAGTTTGTGGGCCCTGGAAATTGTCTGCTCTTCCTGCTTCTGTGTCTACCCCACCTTCCGGCCCACAGAGGAGGGTGACGGCTGCGTTTGCAGTTGACTGCGGCTGCAGAAGTTCAGGGTTGCTCTCGTTTGGATCTTGGATGTTTTGTGAGACCCCCACGCTCAAGGTGTGGTCCCCAGCCTGGCGCTGTGGGGAGTCTGCAGGAGGTTTCTTGTTATAGCGTCGGAAAGGTGACTGACACCGTCTGATCCATTTCCTGAGCTTCATTGGCTTTGGTCCTAGACACGATCCCATGAGCATCTACCTACCTGGTCAACCTCATCAACTTGAGGCAGCCTGGGTCACCTCCCATGGCAAGATAAGATAAGCTGGTGGCCATCCATTGTTTGTTTGGGGGTATCAGGGATTGAACTCAGGGGTACTGGACCCCTGAGCCCCGTCCCCAGCCCTATTTTGCATTTTATTTAGAGACAGGGTCTCCCTGAGTTGCTGAGGGCCTCCCTTTGGTGGAGGCTGGCTTGGAACTCACGATCCTCCTGCCTCAGCCTCCAGAGTCGCTGGGGTGACAGGCGTGCGCCGCTGTGCCCGGCTCACCCAACCCTTGTTTTGTGCAAGAAAACAGAGTCCAACAAATGCTCCCAGACACGTGTGTCTCTTTCCAAGGAGTGGATTCTACCATCTTGTTCCACGTGTCTTTGCTCATCTATGCATAAAAACACTGCTGTTCTCTGCGAGAAAGGGAGCTATCCCGAGCTGTGCCGTCTATTTCCCAAAACACAGCACCCTAGACTCAAACACCAGTTATTGTTGAGCCAAGAAGATGGTGCAGGAGAGCCATCACAGTATCCCAGAGCAGAGCAAGCACAAGAGGCCGGGAGGAGGCCCAGCTGGGTCTAACGGAGGACATGTCACTACATTATCGTCACCACCAGGTGTGACACCAATGGATGAGTTCCAGGAACCCATGTGCACGTGCCTAGGATGGAACTCACCCAACTGAGAAATCCCAGCCCAGCGCAGAAAGGGTCCCTGTAGAGGATGGCCCCCTCTCCATCTGAGTTTCCCTGGTCATCCTGAGTACATGAATTATTAATTATATGCGTATTATCCGTTTGCGGAAGCTGCCGTTAGTGGTGTTGTGTTTGAGATCCACAAAGTGTTGGCACTGCCTACATATTTCCTTGTCAAAGGGTGGTCCTTGGGCCAGGGGCGGTGGCCCACACCTGGTATCCCCGTGGCTTGGGAGGCTGAGGCAGGAGGATCGCGAGTTCAAAGCCAGCCTCAGCAACAGCGAGGCCCTGAGCAACTCGGTGAGACCCCGTCTCTAAATAAAATGCAAACTAGGGCTGGGGACGGGGGCTCAGGGGTCGAGTGCTCCTGAGTTCAATCCCCAGTACCCTGCCCCCAAAGAGGGTTCCTTGGGTCTCATTTTAGCCTGGTCCCCAGGAGACAGATCAGCTGTTAAAATTTGAGGGACGCTGGTGTATTACGGAAATTCACTGCGGAGTCTGGGTTCTCAGGACTTCGTCTTGACGATTCGGGAATGAGCCAAGCAGATTGAAAGGCGACCTTCGTCTCGTCTGTCCTCGAATGTCACCTTTGCTTACTTGAGTAAAGTGAGGCCATTCGGACTCTTAGCTTCCCCGTATGGGAGAGAGCATGCAGATGGCGTCTCTCTGGGTGTGTGGCTATTTCACTGAACATAACGCCTTCTGGTTCCTCCCATTTTCATGCAAATGGCAGGATTTATTCTTTACCCTTCTTTGGAGTATGATGCAGAATCGTGCACATCTTCTTTGCGTTCGTTTTTGATGGACACCTGGGCTGACTCCATCTCTGCTTCCTATGAATGATGTCACAGTAAACGTGAACGTGCGGGTATTTCTTGGTACCATCACTTCCTTTCTTTGGTCTTCCTACCCCGGAGCGGGAGAGCCGGATCACGTGGTAGATGTGCTTTTAATATTTGGAGGAACGTCCTTTGTCTTCTCCATCGTGGCTCTGCGAGTTCGCAGTCCCTACAACAGCGTCTGGCAGGTCCTTTGGTCCCACATTGTCCCCAGAATTGGCTGCTGTTTGTAACCACCATTCCCACTGAGGTGCCATGGCTTCTCGGGGTGGTTTCTATCTGCCTTCCGCTAATGGGGAAAGTTTATGGAGCATTTTCATGAATCAGTTGGCCTTTTGGAAGCTTTGGAACTTGATTTTTATCCTGTAGATAAATGACCCAACGTGCAGATGGCCCCTCTGTCGGCCCCTTGAGCCTCCGATGAAGGGACAAGATCGGGGCTGTGGTTCTGCAAACCCTTGGCCATTTATTTGGGGGGGGAAATAGGACACCGAGTTCCCCTGCATTAAACGCGGACATGGCTTCTCACCGGTCACCATCTGTCTCTGGGCGGCGACAGCTGTCCCCTGATGGATGGGATGTTGGTGACGCTTCTGACCCTTCGTGAGCTAAGAAAAGATGGCCTCCCTGGAGCCGGGGACGGCAGATTCATGCTACAGGAGAGCTTCCAGTTACGGCTGTTAGGTCCTCCTCCGCGGGACCACGCCAAGCGTTTATCATTGCACACGGAGACTGGGAACCAGCACCCGGGCTGCGATTACCCTGCCTCTCGTCTATCAGCACGGAGCGCCGTATGCACTGCTCGGGGCAAGTCTCCAACGACTGCTTCGCTACCAAGAGGAGCAGCTGCTCTTAGGTGCTGCATCTCCCATCTCGAGGGTGGAGCTGGGGGCCTGGGTTTCCATCAGGAGCGTCCATCAGAAGCGAGAACTCCAGCACCTGGGCTGATGGCATCTTGCTCACAGGCCACCTGCAATCCCACCTGCACCTTGAAACCCCTTCTCTCTCCTGCAGGGAGTAGCCTCCTGCGACCTCTGAGCGGTGGCTTTGCGAGAGTGTCAAAGCCGCGAGAGAGAGCTCTCCAGCACCCAGCCTTCCTCTGCAACCTGTGTCCGCTCACGACGGAGACACCGCCACGTTCCCGCAGGTCCACGTTTGTTTCCTCTTTAGCGTGGCGAGGTATTGGGTCCGGAAAGCCCGGGCTTTAACAGTAAGCTGGTTCCTGAGCCTCGAGTTAAGCCCCAAAGTGCTCTCGAAATGGCTCATTTTCTGTATTTGCTTCATTCCGGGAGCAACGAGAGAGAAGGCTTTGGAAATAAAACATTCCGTTTAGAGGCTCCCCGGCAGCCCGCGGTCGGTCATTCACAGCGATCATCCTATATAAATTGGTATCATTAGATCTCAAGAACCTTCCTGGAAAAAAGAATAATATTTGCAGACCTCTGGCGGCGAAGCATCGCTCTGAGGGGGAGGGAAAAAAAGGATAGAAAGAGAGAATCGTGCGGCCCAATTTGTTCCCAGGGGAGACTTTCCGTTCAGAATGTCGAGGCGAGAAAGAGGTGAGACCTTGGATAGGATCCATCTGATGGAAAATTAAATGGTTAATGGGCTCTGGGCTCTATAGATGAGATGCTGGCATAAAACCTGCAGAGCTCAAGGTCCAGAGAGTGCGTCTTTGGGGAAAATCACGGGCTGAGAGGAAATGGGGACTCAGACAATTTCTCAGCAGATGGCCCCACCCTCCGCGGTCACCAGGTCACCCCGCGATGGCCTCAGCAGCTGCGTATGCATTCATCCCGGGCCCCGGGTGGAGATGGAAATGATAGGGCAGAGTCATGGCTCTGGGCAGAGAAGAAGAATGGGGACACATTAAGTATGTCATCGTGGTCATTGGGAAAAGAGTGGAATTTGGAGGAAATATTCGGCAAGGGGCATTCGCGTGCAGAAGGACCGAGGGGGATTGGTTGGAAGGAGACTGCACGCGTGTACGTGCATATATACACATACACGGAGGTGTAGGTTTGTAGCCCAGGGCGGGTGACTAGACACAGAAGGCGGCTGGCTTCAACAAAGAAAAGCAGTTAGGAGTCCAGCTCCAAATTTAAGCTCTGCCCCTGCAACTCTATGTCACCCCAGCCCTGCGCACACAGCCTAGGTCAGGTGGCTTCTGCACACACACACACACACACACACACACACACACACTTTGAGCCGGTGAATAAGGAAGGCTAGGAGCCCCAGGTGCATTTGAATTAAAATTATACTTGAGCCGTTTTAGGTTTGCCTAAAAAAAAAAAAATTGAAAAGAAAGTAGAGTCAGGCAGAGCGGCGCTCGCCTGTCGTCCCAGCGGCTAGGGAGGCTGAGGCAGGAGGATCGCGAGTTCAAAGCCAGCCTCCGCCAAAGCGAGGCCCTAAGCAACTCAGGGAGACCCTGTCTCTAAATGAAATGCAAAATAGGGCTGGGGACGGGGCTCAGGGGTGGGGTGTCCCTGGGTTCAATCCTAAGGAACCCAAATAAATCAATAAATAGAAAGTACAGAATTTTCATATATATCCTGTGGCCCTCTATGGGACAAGTTGCACCTTGACCTAGTTACTATGTCATCTTTGTTACTATTGCACGAGGTAGTATTCGTTACGATTGACCACCCAGGACTGATACTTTGTTACTCACGGAAGGCTTGATTGACACTTGGGGTATCTAACTGCATGCACCACTGCAGTGTCCTGCCAGACGCTGGTCAAGGCCCGGACTCATGGATGGTAGAAGGGATCACTTTTTGTTCTTACTGTCAGTGTTATTATCCATAAAGTCACATTTGCTGGTGGTTTGCAGCGTGAGGTTTGGAGAGAAGAAGGTGAGACTGAGAAAATATTTGAGGCCCATGGATAAGTCCCGACCGTGGGTTCCCGAGTTGGGTGGTGTCTGCTGTCCGTTCTTAAGGATGACGTTCATACCAGATGCAGGGGTGCACCCCCGTGAACCCAGCTACTCGGGAGGCTGAGGCAGGAGGATGGCAAGTCTGAGGCCAGCCTGGGCAACTTAGCCAGAAGGTGACTGAGAATAGAATAGAATCGAATTAAAAATTCAGTGTAACTAGGAGGCAGCTCCTGAGTACAATCCCCAGTACTTTGCAAAGAAATCGAAGATAGAGACACGTGGAGAGAGGCAAAGATCCTTCATCTTGCAATACTGGTTCCCAGGACAGGGATATGGGTGGTTGGTGGCCCAGGGCCGTGTGGCCAGCTGGTCAGGGCTGATCTTGCCTCTCCTTTCCGGCACGTTCTCTCAAACCTCTCCTGATCTGTGAGGCTGGTTACTTGTAGAAACGACGATGCTTCTTCGAAGTGAGCTCCCCTCAATGACTGGATCTTTCGGATGCTCCTTCGGGAGCCCTGCCTGGGCCCGTGTCACGGAGGTCAATCCCACGCACACCGCGGTCACCTCCCCACCTCGAGGAGGGAACCCACCAGCGGAGGGGGGGACCCGGGTCCATCCCTTTCTCCCCGGACGATGGAAGAGCTTTAACATGCATCTCTTCTCTCCCCAGGGCAGGTCTTGGATGTCCTAGAAGAGCTGAGACTGGCCGACCACACCCTCGTCTACTTCACCTCGGACCACGGAGCCCACGTCGAGGAGGTGACCGCCAAGGGCCAGAAGCATGGCGGCAGTAACGGCATCTATAAAGGTGAGAGGCGCAAAGCAGACAAGCACTGTCCTCCCCGCGGCTCCGTGGCCGCCTTTTCCTTAAGCCCCTGGTGTCCCCGGAACTGGACGCTCACCAAGCCAAAGTGACCACTTGGGTTGCGGTTCTCCATTGGGCTCAAAAGCGGATCCATTTCTAAGCCACCAAATTCGTCATCTGCTGACTTGTCCCTGACTCTCTCTGACTTCCGTCCCCATCGCCTCTGATCCCGTGACTCTGTCCCTTTGTACCTTTCTGTCACGCAGACTCTGTGAGGCCAGCTGCGTAACCCCGGCCTCTCTCGCCATCTCCAGAGGCTTCTCTTGGTCATGTCCGCAGCGTCCCTTCTGCCATGTTTGGGACATGAGTGACAGGTTCTAGGGATGGGGACCAGGACGTCTTTGGGAAGCCATCGTTTGGCTTATCGGGAACCGTGGTCCCCTCTGCCGCTTGGTTCTTGCCGCAGGGTCACCTGAGCTGTTCCCATGAAGGATCAGGTTGTTTCCCGGGGAATATTTGGTGAGACCCAGGTGCTGGCTGGTACCCGCGCGTCTGGTGGTAATCCAAGTGTCCCACATCACAAAGATACCAACAGGACACAGCTGGTCACTCAGCCACATCTGCAGCGGGTGTGGTGGGGGACACAACCAGACATGTCCCCTCGGCTCCTGAGAGAGGGTGCGTGGACGTGGCCAGGCCGAGAAGCGCAGTGTCCCAGACGCTGGGGCCGCCTGGCCAGCCGAGGAGATGTGTGGCAAGTGGGGACACAGGTGACCTTCGAACCTCGCTAGAATAAACAGAGCAGGTGCTGTTGACCTGTCGTTTCTCTGTCTCGCGGGTGTTTCGCGTACTGCGAGGGCCGTAGGAAATCCGTTTGCCCCCGCCGCCGTGGAAGGACGGTGTACGGGATGCTTTCGTCCATCCCCGCGTGGAGAATGGCGCACTGAGCCTCTGAGGAGATTCTGGGCAGAGACAACAGCCTCGCCATGGCGGAGGCTGGCTTTGAACTCGCGATCCTCCTGCCTCGGCCTCCCGAGCTGCTAGGACGCCAGGCGTGCACCACGGCACGCAGCTAAATTTATAATTGTATCAAGGGGCATGTCCCTAAGTCACCGTAAAGGAAGGGTTAGCAGGTTCCTGAGCAGAGTTGCAGGTAGGATGCGGGAGCCACAGGGCAGGGCAGGTGGCCCAGGCGGATGGAGCCCGGGTCGTTCACGCAGCAGCAGCAGCAGCAGCAGGAGACGCACTTGGCATTTTGCTTTGATGGCCAGAGACCCCGAGGGGTGAGCTCATGGAGCACAATAGCCAAGAGGGTCTGAGCCTTCTTCAAAATGCAACAAGTCGATCCTTTGAATGCTGGGAACGCTACATGTCTGCTGCCGTTTGCATTTTAAACATAATCATTTAATATTTAGGAGATAAAGGGGTAGTGGAAACATTGATTATCCACCCTCCCCCCCCACACACACACACAGACATGCACCTTTTGAAGGAAATGTGTTTTCAGTGTGATTATCCTGTTAAGATCTAGATGTGGGAGAATCGTGTCTGTGAATCAGCTGGAGCTTAAAGGGAGATAGGACGGAGAAGTGAGATGGAATGTTTCGCGGGTAGAATTCTGCTCGGATTTTATGAATGTCGTCAAGGAGCTGGCTCCTGCAATAGTTTCTGAAATATTTGCCTCCAAAATAAATGGGCTTGTGCTTTCTACATGTTTACAATGATCGTATTGACCTCACAAAACCGGTTTCCCAAGGAACAGCCCATCTTTGCACTTGAGAATTAAGGGTTTGGTTGGGCACGGCGGCACAGGTATGTAATCTGGTGACTCAGGAGGCTGAGGCAGGAGGATTGCAAGTTGGAGGCCAGCCTCAGCAACTTAGTGAGACCCTCTCTTTAAATAAAAATAAATAAATTAATTAAAAGGGCTGGGGATGTAGCTCATTGACAAAGAGCCCCTGGGTTGAATCACTAATGTGGGGAGGAAGTAATCAAGGATGCTTTGTCTTCATTAGTGGGACTAGTTAATTGAACTATGTTCTCCTACCAAGTTGTTAGGATCTTGATCCACAGCAAGAGAAATAAGTAAACAACAGAAATCCTACAGTATTCACATTCATATTGGTTTTAATTTTTGTATTAATTTTTATTTTTTTAATGGCCCATCAACAAAATCTAGTTGTGCGTGTGGATGGGGCTCATCATGACATTCTATTTTATGAAAACAGTGTCAGATCATTAGATCCGGTGAATGAGCATTCTGCCTCCTCAATTATTTATCATTTGCTCTTGAGAGTATTTGAAATTGAGCGATTTTTTTTTCAAAGGCACAACATAGACTTATTTGCTCAAAAGATGACATTTGAATGGGCCAAAGATATGTCTGTGTGTGTGTGTGTGTGTGTGTGTGTGCACACGCGCGTGGGGGGAATGTTCACCTTCTCTGATCATCAGGAGGTGCATGTTAAACCCAAAGACATAGCAGCTGTTAAAATGCATGAAAGAACTGAGCAGAGGCTCCTGCCTCTCATCCCAGCTACTCAGGAGGCTGAGGCAGGAATCAAAAGCACTTAGGCAACTTAGGAAGACCATACCTCAAAATAAAAATGGAAAGGACCGGGAACGTAGGTCCGTGGTAGAGCATGTATCTAGTGTGCCCAAGGCCCGGGGTTCCGTGTCCAGTATTGCAGAAGAGAGGGGAGGAGAGGAGAGAGGAAAAGTGTTGGCAAAGGATGTTACAGGAAGGGAATCCTTGCACGCTGCTACAGAGTAACCGTGTAGAGTAGCACGGTCCTTCGTACAGAAAACAGCGTGGAGATGCTCAGAAAACGAGAAACAGAACTGGCCTGGGATTCAGCCACCCCACTCCTGGTTGCAGATGCGCACAAAGTGCAGACAGACACCTGCACGCGGTTCACAACCGCCAAGCAACGGTGCACCTGAGTGTGCATCCGTGGGTGAGCGGGGACAGAGTGCAGAATGAGTGGCAGCTGCCAGGCGTGGTTGGGGAAGGGGGCGGGTGTCCCGGGAGGTGATGGATCTGGTCTTTCCCTCACACCACCTCTGCAAGAATTCTCTGCACCAACATGAAGGTCCTGGCTCCAAACCCCTTCTTTTAACTTCTGTGCACATCTGACATTTTCTGTGATGATGTCTTTGCTTCATTCTCTCTCTCTGTCCCCTGTTAATCTGGAACCCAGAGTAGCTCTTCCTTAGATCTGGGCGGGACACTCTCATACCAACCTCGGAAACCTCCAAACACTCTACAACTTCTCCAACATGGAGGCAGCGTGCAAATCAGACATCTCCATCTACCAAACTTTGTTCACGCCCAGAGTCATTTACAATGTGGCGTTAGACGACCTCCAGCCTTTGTGCCTAAGAGGAGGATTAAACTAGTATATTTTTGTGTTTGGAGCTGGTCCCTCGCCCTCAAGGATGTGACTCTGCCATGCAAATCTTGCAAAAGCCAAATAAACAAGTAAATCCTTCCGTTGCCGAGCATTTTGGATAAGGGGTGCTCACCTGCAATGCAGTTTTCGTGGTTTTCCTGGTCTCCACGGGGCAGGGTCTCCTGGAATTTCCGAAACAAGTCAGTTAAACCGACTCTAACATCTTTGCCACCTCTCTCTGATCAAGGTCACCCTGAAGGAGGCTCGTCCCTCCCTCCCTTCCCTCTGCCGATGGGCAAGTGATAAATGTCAGTGGGATAGATAAATTAACTCCACGGACTCTCTCTGCAGACTGGGGGGGGGGGGGTCATATTTTCCTAAGTGTTCAACCACAGACACCCTCTGCCGTCCTGCAAGATGCTCTTAAAATTGCCCCCGACACCTGCAAGAAACGCATCTATCTTCTCCCTTAAGCACAAATTCCAAAAGCAACGGATTGTAGGAGTTGCTTAAAAAAAAAAAAATCACTGATTTTGGCACCCGTTTGCCTCGCCGAATAACACGGCTTTCAGAGAGCGATTTGATATTTTTACTGGGGGGGGGGAGAAATACCATGGGGAACCCTGGTGGCTCATCAGAAGGTAGTGATGCCGCGGTCCTGTCTGCAGAAGTTGGCAGGTGAGCTCATCGGGAGGCTGCCCTTTGTGGCACGTCTTCTAGGAGTGGCCTCTTCCATTTGGAAAGATCACCTTCCCCTCGTTTATATAATAAATTCATTTGGTTCCATTCCCTCGAGGTGCATTTGTTGATGGGCTGCGTATCCTTTTCTCTTTGCTTGATTCGTCTCACGTCCTTTGGTTCTTCACGACCCAAGAGGATGAGGCTCTGCAGATGCACACGCCCCAGCCTATGTAAGAACACTCAGGCTGTCAGCTGAGACAGGGGTGGGAAGCCCTCAGCTCAACCAAGGCGTGATATAAAAATGTGAAGCCAGGTACAGTGACCCACGCCTGTCACCCCAGTGACTCGGGAGGCTGGGGCAGGAGGATCGCGAGGTCAAAGCCAGCCTCCGCCAAAGCGAGGCCCTGAGCAACTCAGGGAGACCCTGTCTCTCAATAAAATGCAAAATAGGGCTGGGGACGGGGCTCAGTGGCCCAGAGCCCCTGAAGTCAATCCCCAGTTACCCCCAAGAATCATATCCAGCCAGGATATGATTATATTACAGGCTAGAATATATGTAGCATAGGTATTTTATATAATATCTGCATGAATACTATGTGTCACATAATATATATATAACATTATATGCAATACAATATGTATTATGTAGCATATAATGTAGGTGATATATGCATTATATTTCACATTATATATATATATATATATATATATAGAGAGAGAGAGAGAGAGAGAGAGATGATATTTATAGAGAGAGACAGATATACAATGTAGGCGGGAGATCTTAAGGAGTTTGATTAGGTGAAAATATAGTTCATTAAGTGGCTGTGATGATTCCCTCCAGGTTGAAGAATTGAATGGTCTGGCATAAGGACAGGGTTGGAGCCTAACCCTAAACCAGAATTCAATGAACTAATGCAAAGGTGGCAAGAGGTGGCCCAAAGCTTGGGCTTTATAAATAAAGTTTTATTGAAACACAGTCATGCTTATCTACGGAGGTTGCGCAAGACCTTTGCTGATCTTTGGCTCCAGCTGCAGAGTTGAGTCATGGGGAAAGCCCCCCCCCCCAATATAGTTAATGATAGTTGCCATCTGGGTCTTGTGTAGAGACCCACATTTGCAGCCCTGGACTTTTGGACAGCCTGGGGGACAGGTTAGGGACTCCCTCTGAACTGTTGAAGCTACATCAGTTAATTCTACAGGGATTTATCCCTTGAGCAGAGAAGTCACCAGGCCCTTTATTTGCCCACCTGGTAAGGGGTGGATCATAGGGTGGTAGGACCCACAAAATATCGTCATTTCTCCCATCTGCCATTTTGGGACTCAGGGCTTGGAATCCGTCAATCACAGAGAGCTTAGCGTCCCCCGCCTTGGAGCAGGACCCAGCTAGCGGGCATGACAAGATCCTCCTCCTTCCATGTGCTTGGCCTCCGTTCAGCGCTATCCCAAGTGGGTAGACACCCAGAGAGCAGGAGAATGAGAAGAAAAGAATTAGAAATATTTCTCAAATCCCTGTGCCCGGATCAAGCTGAAGAACGACTAGCAAATGCTCTTGCCGTGCTGAGTGACGGCGTTGGGAGGGACGAAAACAGCAGCTGTCCCTGAGGAGAGCCCGGAGGAAGAGCCTCGCTTGCCTGGGGGCCCCAGGACCCCGCCGTCAGCCTTCTGTGGCCGGCAATCACGATGTTGAAAGTGGGGACGTGTGACCACCTCTCAACCCACTGTCCTCGGAGGTTGTGAGCTTCTGCAGGGCACGAACCCCATGCATACATCTTTGTGTCCCCTTTGGTGACTTTGGGATCACAACAACTTCAGGACAGATCCTTGCAACTCTCTCTGTACCTTCGGTCACTCGCTGTGTAACTTGGACCAGGTTTTCTCAGATGCTGAATGGGTTGTGCTCTGGGGAAGAGCGAGCCGTGGCTCTTCAGCCTTTTGGGCACGTTTTTTGCATTTTCGTTTCCACGTCTCGTTGCGAGAGGAGAAGGACTAGAGCCCGCCCATCTGATGAGCCATTGTATTTGCCTCTTTTGCCTGGAAATGTGGGGTCCCTGCACCCAACCTGCGGTCCTACGGCAGCATCCTCCGGATGGGCGTATCATCTGTTGCAAAAAAAAAAAAAAAGAAGTTTTAAATACATATTTTCTTACCGTGGCTGTTATAAAAACACCCCTTTTACAGCCTCAGAGAATTGCAGGAGATTCTATTTATGGATGCATTTGTTAGTTGGCGACGGTGGTCGGTTATGAACCGTGAGAGGCTCACCATGTGCGTGGGGTGACGTGACTTTGACAGTTGATGAGGGAGCCGTATCGGATCCTATGCCACCGTGCACGCGGTGGTCGGCAGGGGGCTGCAGACACAGCTGCCTCCCTGGGGTCCTGGGCCACCACTGAGGGTACCCTGTGCCTGTCACCTGCACACACAGAAGCCACTTCTTTGCAGGCATGAGTGAGTGTTGTGTGCAGATGGCTGTTTGTGGCTTGGAATTCTTTTGGGGATTTGGAGTCTCTGGAATGAGAGTGAGGGTTCTTGGGTTTCTCCAGGAATTTTCTTTGGTGTTGACTTTGGTTAGACTCATCTCCCATTACCTGGAAGTCGGGGACATGACCCAGGTCCCCGAAGGGGACTGCATTCCAGACACGTGACATACACAGATCTTGGATTTTTCCTCTGGATGCCTGGGGGGCCATCTGATTTTTAAACACCCAGGTTTCCTACCCACACCGTTACGTGGCTCTGCAGCCAGGTGTACGTTAGAGTCACCTGGTGAGTCCCCCTAAAGCATCCAAGGACACGGCCCCACACCCTAAAGATGATTCTCTGTCCCCCCCCCCCCGGGGAGGGTATAAAATCTGCCTCACGTCCTGGTAACTTCTGCACCCTGTGGCCCTTCATGATTCTCTGCCTGCAGAGATGAAGTGAGATGAAGGAGCTGTACAAATTCACGGGCTTCAGGGCTGGGCTCGGCTGGATTTGGATCAGTAACTCTACCGTCGAGACAAGGCGTGCTCTGCACGTCACTACATTTGTCTCCGTCCCAGATTGCGCATGCTTACAATGCAGAGAGCCAGCTGGCTGTACCTTCAAGGGTCAGGTGTGAGGATTTAATGAGATCAGGTGTGTGCATCTACCCACGTCACATAATAGCTGAGCAATTAAAATGGCTCATGGCGATTACCCAGGAAGAGTCCTCACGCCAACCCCCTGAGCTAATTCCTGGGGCCACCCCTGCTTCTCTGGCTGGAGAAATGCTAACGCACTTGGTCAACTTGTGAAATATTTATTTATCAAGTGTCTGTGTGCATGTCGATATTGAGCCTCCCTCATTGGAAAGCCAAGGGCTCTCGGGTCGGAAACTCTGGGTAAGAGCATCTCAGTCCACTACCTTGATAAGAGAGGAGCCTTGGCTGTCACCAGACACCGGATCAGAAATGACACACGATGGTGTGGATCGCACGTGGATTTCCCCTGAATGTCTGTGCACGTAAAAGAGCTCAATGCATCTTGCCGGTGAGAGGTTCCCAGTCTTCAGCCGTGAGACCCCATCTTTGAGAAAGGGAGACGGGCTCCAAGATCCCTGGGCACCCCGGCGGTCATAGAAATCTAACTTCCTCCGTTTAGATGGCATTTATAGCCAACGTGGATCGTGCATTACCCAGCTCTAGGTTAGACTGTGAGTGTGCATCTTAAGGTATTGCTCTAGAGAAGCCGTTCATATATCGACTCATGGTCCACACACCACCTGCCAGGCTTGGGGACTGCAGCCGGACCTCTCTGAGATCCACCATCTGTTGGTATTCGGATGCACCCTGAGCCTCGCGGTGTCTCCCAGGTCCCTCGTCTGGTAGCTTTCCTTATATTCTAATTGTTTCCTGTGCACAAACCTCCTGTCCCCAACTGCACAGGAAGAGCTCTTCTGGTCAGTGATAACAGGTTCTTGTCATTTTGCTTTCTTGTCGTCGTTGGTAACTAGGCTTGGAACGAGGCATGATCGTTCTGTCTAGCACCAGCGCACGGGGGGGGGGGGGGGGGTGCCCTTCTTTGGGTCAAAGCCAGGACCCGCGGGCCACCTGGCAGCGTTGACCTTGTCATTTATTTCTTCCCACCACCGCGGGCGCCATCTCAGTCTTGAAGTGCTCTTTGAAGCCACCCAGTGAGAGGACTCGTTTGTCCCCAAAGTGACCGAGCACTGAAAAATACACGGGTGTGCGTGAGCTTTGAAGAGACTAAACGCTGCTCCCTGTTCCCTCTCTCTTTGGGGGGATTTTTTTTTTTTTTAGGCGGGAAAGCCAACAACTGGGAAGGAGGCATTCGGGTCCCAGGCATCCTTCGGTGGCCAGGGGTGATTGAGGCCGGTTTGGAGATTGATGAGCCCACGAGCAACATGGATATCTTCCCCACGGTGGCCAAGCTGGCTGGGTCACCTTTGCCCAAAGACAGGTACGTCCGTCCACTCGAGGGGACGGGTGTGGGACACTTTGGACGCTTCTTGTGGAGTTCATGGGACCTCGACCCTGTGAGGGGCCCACTCCCTCAACGCCATGTCCATCTCTTGGCCACGGTGAGTAGCGCTGGATCAAACGCGGGCGTGGCGGGTGTTGCTATGATGTCATTTCCTGTGGATATACACCCAGGATGGGGTCGACGGATCCTATGGTCGACGCACTTTTAATATTTTTGAGAAAACCCCGCACACTGGTTTCTGTGTTGATTGACGTTGTCACCCAGGATCACTGGGCTTTTTTTTAGTCCCCTGGGAGGTGACGTAAGACGGTTCATCCAGCCTGCGGATGCCCTCTGCCGTTTGTCTGGCTCGCCACTGAGCAGCAGGGCATGTGCCACACCAGACCCCACATCCTTCCTCTCCCCCCCACTCAGTGGCGGTTTGCAACACCCAGAAAGGCGGCCAGTTCCCCCCCCACACACACACGGAGGTCCCCGCTTCCCAGCAAACCTTCGTTTAGCAAGTTCTAAATGGAACGTCTTTCTCTTAAATTTAAACACAGCGTCCGACGACATTGCCCGCGGTCTCCTCCTTCTGAAGTGTCATGTCCGGGCTGAGGGTTTTAAGTTCGGGAGCGCGCTGGTCAGTCCCTTTCACCAGCTGCGGTGATTTTCCACGCTCTGTTCTGGGGATGTGCCCGTCCCCGGCGCACACACGTCCCCTCCTACCACACCAGCCAGAGAGGTGGCCACTGTCCACCTCTTGGTCTCCACTTCTCACATCCACCCATCTGTATGCTGCTCGCAACTCCACGTGGAAATTCTCGTGGAAAATCCGAGATGGGGCATTCTGCGACTGTCACCTCCTGTCTGGAGCGAATGGGGGTCCCTCCGTGACCCTACTCGTGACTATTGAAGACGGCAACAGTCTTCCCTTTGGTAGACCCAGGTGTGGGCTGTGTACCAATATGCAATAATCGATGCCATCGTTATTACGTGCAACTATTATGCACCAGTAAAGATGATTAATGAACCAATGATTAATTAACCAACCAATGGATTCTCAATATGCAAGACTTACCTGGGCTGCTAGCTCCCCGTCCGGGATCCTGGTTCTGATCTAAGTCGGCCCACGGATATGATCTCTGGGCTGGGATCCTAACGGCTGAGACTCGTCCAGCTAGAAGGGCCTTCACCACCCTGAGCCAACGCACACGGCAGCAGAAGCTAGCTCCCGGGTACTTGTGGGACGCCTCATCTAGAGCATGCTGCCTGCCACCCAGCTGCAGTACATCCTGAGGTGTCTGTCCCGGAGGTTTTCTTGATATCACATCCCCAACCCTTTTTCTTAACTTTTATTTTGAGACTAAGTTGCTTAGGGCCTCGCTCAGTTGCTGAGCCTGGCCTTGAACCCGGCATCCTCCTGCCTCAGCCTCCCCAGCCGCTGGGATGACAGGAGTGCGCCATGTACTTTTTATTGGTGCAGAACAGTTGCACGTAATGATGATGGCATCTGTCATTACATATTTGCACACGCACACAATATGATTTGGCCGATACCACTCCCCTCTGTACATGTCCCCCCACCCCCCGGGCCCTTTTCCTCTCCTGATCTCCCTTTGAATTTTATAAGACCTGTCCCCCACCTCTCTTTCCCTTTGCCTCTCCTGCTTCTACATATGAGAGGAAACAGACAGCCCTTGATCTCCCTCCTGTGGCTTCATGTGTTTAACATAATGGTCTCTAGTTCCGTCCGTTGACCTGCAAAGGCCGTCGTTTCGTTCTTCTTTAAGGCTGAGTAATGTTCCATTGTGTACGTACACCACGTTTTCTTATCCATTCACCCACTGATGGACACCGAGCCTGGTCCTAGAGTTTGATGCCTTTGAAGCATGTATATTTGTCATTGGAACCTCTTGTCTCTCTCTCTCTCTGTCTGGGTCCTGGCCACCGTCAAGTGAGCAGCTTTGCCCCACCACACCCTCCCCACCTCCCCACAAGCCCCCAGCATATGGGGCCAAACATCTGCAAACGGAAACTTTGGAAATCATGACCAAAGTTTTCTTCTTACAGTTGTTTCTGTCAGGTATTCTGTCACAGCAACGGAGAGCTGCCTACCACCCCCGGAGGCGTTTTGATAGTCTCACCACAGGGTACCACCTGCAGCCTCTGGGCTGAGGCCAAGGGCGCTGCTAAGCCTCTCCCAAGCAGCAGGCAGCTGCTCAACAGTGAATTGTCTGACCCAGAATGAGATTGAGAAATCCTGCTCTAAAATTTATTATTGTTCTTTTATGGAAAAGGTAGTTGCTATAGGAAATTCCATCAAAGGTTTTCATTAAAAAGCATCCAGGTTACATCTTCATATTTCTCTCTGTCTATAAATTTGATACTCAGAGACATACCTTTTACAAAGGAGCCTTAACTCTTTCCCGCCAAGATGGATAGAAATGGGCTTTGTCGATTTCTTTTCTTTTCTTTTCTTTTTCTTTTTCTGGGGATTGAACCCGGGGGAGCTTAACCACTGAGCCACATCCCCAGCCCTTTTTCTTTTTTTTTTTATTTTGAGACAGGGTCTCACTAAGCTGCTTAGAGCCTTTTTAAGTTTCTGAGGCTGGCCTCCAACTCGTGATCCTCCTGCCTCAGCCTCCTGAGCTGCTGGGATTTCAGACATGCGCCACCACGCCCCAAACAGCTTTGTCAATTTCTTACTAGAGCAACACGAAGTTTACACTTCTCAGGAGGAGAAATCCATCCTCTTAACGAGGTGGCTGTTGTGTTCCCACATGATTGGTCTGAAGAAGCAAAATTCTGTTCAGCCGCCATCCTGCCTTCAAATGTCACCCCGTGATTCCCAAGAAGAGTCTGGGACCTAGCGCCAGCCTTTTCCCATCCATGAAAGCCCGGCGGGAGAGGGTACACCCTGAGACCCAGGGTTTCTACTTAATTAAAAGAGAGGCAGCAAGGATTTCTGCTTCCACAAAAGGGCTGGTGAGCTGAGGGTGCAGGGCAGAGGGTTTGCTGTGCCGTCTTCCAGCTGCACAGAGAACAGCTCCCCACTCTGACCCCGTGGCTGGCTGACGTGGCATTGATCTGTGCCGTGGCTTATCTAAGGACCTTTTAGTGACCGTCACACAGGCATGTTTGGAAAAATCCAATACGGGGTCTCCAAACAAGCAGATCCTAGTAAGACATGGAAGGCAGATTTTTTGTGAGTGCAAAAAAAGAAAAAAAAATACATTCTAAGACCTCAATGTCTCAATTCGTGAAGATGAAATATTTTTTCTGTGGATTTCATCGTGGCGAACCGACAGGCGATGCTGGGCCTGTCCATTCCTCGCGTGGGTATTAACGAGGGGCAAGAAATCTCACTTGATGGAGCTTTTGGGGAAACATCTCAATTTTCTTCTGTGGGGAGGAAAGCAAACAGGATGCTGATATTCTCCAAAAAAAAAAAAAAATCACATTTTAGAGGTGAAATACTTGCATCTCCTATTCCACACTTAAAATCCGATTTTTTAGGGCAGGAAAATAAATGCATACTTTTGTGGTCGATGTGGGTGCTAATAAAGATAGGGAAGGTGATTTTTATTCTCTCCCTGTGACTGGGGAGGATTTAAATTGAAGTGAGGCCATTAGGTCTTGTGGGACGTGCCACAGACAGACAACGGAGACACCTCTGTGTCCTGCACATACGTCCAAGTCTGCTCCGGAGAATAAAGAAGGACCTTCTCCCCACCCCAGCCTCAGTGGTTAAGTTTCTGAGGCTGACCTCCAACTTGTGATCCTCCTGCCTCAGCCTCCTGAGCTGCTGGGATTTCAGGCGTGCGCCACTGGATTTCAGGGACCCACAAGTGGCTGTCGAACTGATGTTGGGGTCCATCTGCACTTTCTCGTGAACATATTTCCTGAGTGGTTACCTACCTGCTGGAGAATTATTTTAGTACATGCCCAGACGCCCCACTAACACTGTGGTCCACTGAGACCCTCGGAGACCATCACTCACCAGGGCCTTCCAACCCGCTCTCTGCTTCCATGAAAACCGCCCCCGTGCTGCTTAACCTGACCCGAAATGCTAAAATGAGGGCACCTTCGAAAGGTTTGGTTAATTTTGCTAGCAGCATGGTCACGGGGGAAACCGATGGGGAGGATCTCACCTTTCCAAATTAAAAACAATCGCCAACAGACACCGGTGGCGTGCGGCTTTGGCTCTCTGTGCAAACTCGCTGCTGCGGAGGCTAGAATTAATTCGCAGCCCCCCGAGGCCAAACAGATGACAATTTCTGTCGAAAATGGCCGTGCTCTGTGTCACGTTGCAGGTGGACCCACCCCACTCCCCTGAATCATATTAGACAAACATTTCCAGCCGTGTGCTGTCCCCCCTGGTTCTTACCGTCCTTAGCCAGGAACCGCACAAGTGGCTTAAAACAATCCCAAGTGTTTTGATAGCGTAGACACCACTTAAAAGTTTAGCTCCATGGGGTCACTTTCCATTTTTCATCGCAGGAATGAGCTTCCCTGTGACAAGCCATATTTCTGCGGCACCGTTAAACGGCAGCTTTTCGGAGGGGTGTGATTTATAGCCTGCTTCTAGGAAGGAGGAGCGTGTGAGGTGTTGGAGGCTTTATTATTATTTTTTAAGAGCCTATCTGTGCATAGGAAGAAGGAAAACCTTACGGCGTAGACTCCATTCCCCTCCTTCACTTATACTAAAATATTTTGCTTCTCAAGTTAAGAAAAAAACTTTTAAGACGCGGAGCCTACGATTCTTAATGCAATCCCATTTGTTATTATTCCTACGATGATGATGATTCCAGTTACAAATGCCGATCTCATAAAAGCGCTTCCCTCTCCCAAAATCTTAAATCTCATGTTGAGTCTTGCTGGCACATAGGGGTTAAAATAAATAAATGAATAACAGATTCAAGAAGTTAAGGTTGAGCTGGGCAAGGTGGTGCACGCCTGTCGTCCCCAGCGGCTCAGGAGGCTGAGGCAGGAGGATGGCGAGTTCAAAGCCAGCCTCCGCCAAAGGGAGGCCCTAAGCAACTCAGGGAGACCCTGTCTCTCAATAAAATGCAAAATAGGGCTGGGGATGGAGCTCAGGGGTTAAGCACCCCGGTTCAATCCCCGGTACCAAAAAAATAAATAAATAAAAGAGGAAGCAGTGAAGAGATTTGTCCAAACCCTGGCGATTCCTCTTGCTCTGGGGAGTCAGGAGACACCTCCCCCAGCGACATGATCCAAACCTGTCGCTTTTCTCCACGGAGGGACTCCCCGTGGGCCATGCTCCTCCTTGCCCACCTCCTCTCCCTTCTGTTCCTTTCCCCCAGTTCTTTGCAGGCTCAGAGTCTGGCTTGAAAGGGATTTGAAAAGGAGGCACCTGAGGGTCCCTGCGGAAGGCTGCACAGAGCCAGCCCTCGCCTCCCGCTTCTTTCTCCTCCTCGGCTGAGATCAGCAGGCAAGCGGCGGCCCCGGGAAGGGAGCCAAGCCTGTCTGCGCTCCTGATTTCTAACTTATGATATAATAGGGTCTTTTCAGCCCCGAGACTTGGGTGCATTAATAAGGAGGGCTGAGGCTGAGCAGCGCGAGCGGCTGCCCACACATTCTGGGTTCTGAATAGCACCAAAATCAACCCCAGAAAATACCCTCAGGGACCAGAGGACCCTTAAATGCCTCCTGAGAAGACAGGGCAGGGTCTCAGCGTCTTCGTCCGACCAGGGAAACTCCGCAGCTGAGCCCTGCATGATGGAGCTGTTGATGGTCGACTCAGGACCAGACCAAGGCTTTGGCCCTTTTATTGAAACTCGTGGCTGATGGTGTCTGTGCCTTGTTTGCCATCGGGAGGGACACGGGACCACTGAGCCCTCTTTTGTCTTTTATTTGGAGACGGGGCCTCACGGAGTTGCTTGGGGCCTCCCTGTTGCTGAGGCTGGCTTGGAACTGCAGTCCTCCGGCCTCGGCCTCCCAGGCGTCCGGTTTTGCAGACGTGCACCACGGCGCCGGGCCGACTTGCGGTTCTTTATACTTGATGAATAAAGCCTTCCTCTTGTTGAAATGACCAGCAGGAAGGTGGGTTAAGGAGAAGCCGCTGGGAGTGGGGGGGGAAAGTCAGGGCTCGTGTCCTCGGCTCTGCACGAGAGTGACTGGCCGCAGCCCCCAGCACCGGTTGCTCTAATGCATGAGCGCTGGGCTCCCCTGCAGGTGGCCCCTGCTGCAATTGGTTGGTGTCCTTGGTGCTGGTGACGTCCCCCAGACCAGCACCTCAGCGGGGAAGCACATTCCCCGAAAGAGACTCCCAGGTGATGTGCGCTGCAGCCACACACACCTGACCTCGCCCCACCTCCTTCTCCTGCAGGGTCATAGATGGCCGAGACCTGATGCCGCTGCTCCAAGGGAAGAGCCGGCGCTCGGAGCACGAGTTCCTCTTCCATTACTGCAACGCCTACCTGAACGCAGTGCGGTGGCACCCGCCCAACAGTGAGTACCGGCCTCCCTGCCTCCCGGAGGCCACGCCGGCCCCCGGACCAGGAATGCGCTTTACTTGGGCCCCTTTCTCCTTCTTTCTTCTCTTAGCCTCTGGTCACATAGGTGTCCGTCCCACACTGTCCTGGCTCACCTGAACCGGTCTTCCCCAGCGGGGGGGAAGCCCCACCCCCAGCCCTGCTTTGCATTTTATTTAGGGACAGGGTCTCCCTGAGTTGCTTGGGGCCTCCCTTTGGCGGAGGCTGGCTTGGAACTCATGATCCTCCTGCCTCAGCCTCCCAAGCCACTGGGATGACAGGCGGGCACCACGGTGCCCGGCCCCTTTGCTGGATTTTGACAATTAAAGCCAATCTAAAATGCACGCATGTCACCGCATTCCCCCAACCCAGCGTTCTTTCAGTTGTGAGTTCTGCAGGGAGCACCGTCTAATGGGTTTTTCCTGATACCTGGGGACGTTCCTAACAAACCTGAAGCAACAAACAGACTCAAATTGTCCCCTCGGTGTGGTTACAGAGTTTAACATGTGTGTGTCTGTGTGTCCTTGAAAGTTAGTATGACAACAGAGTTCACGTCCCTAAGATGCCTGGGAGCGGATGGAGGGTAACACTGAATCCTATGTTCCAGAGTCAGAGGCTGAGGTCCGACTTTCCATTCCCACTGCAAGGGGGACATGCAACGGGCATTTTTCTGGGTGCTCTGAAGCTCATCTCTGGGGCTGGACGCTCCTGGGGAATGGGTGGCCCCAGCTGATGGTTTCTACTAAGGCTCAGGGTGATTCCCGACTGCTGGCTCCTCCTGTCCCTCCTCCTGTCCTCCTTCGTCCCTCCTTCCTGCCTTCCGTGTGCCGGGACAGAGCCCAGGGCCCCGAGCAGGTTAAGCCCAGGCTCCGCCACCAAGCTACTATGCGGGCAGCCTCTGCGGCGGACTCTCACCGGACCATCCTCTCTCGCTCCTCTCCAAAGACTTAACCCGGAGCAGCCCTTTCTTGTATTTTTAAAGTGCAAAATGACGCACCTGCCATTTGCCGCTGAAATCACACCAAGTTGAACGCTCCGGCGTTCTTCAAAAATCTGGATGGCTTCCTGGTGGGGATCATGGGCTCGGGATTCTGGGTCCATGGAACGATTCAATGCATGATGATGCAAATGGCAAATGCATGCAGCCAGCCAGCCCCCATGTAGAGAGACCCAAGAGGAACCTATTGGATCAGGGGCTGGAGGGACGCGTTATGTGGAGGAGTAAAGAGGACCGAGGGTAGAAATAGGGATAGGTGAGAAAAGCCAGACCCAGTTTCTGGTAGGCAATTGGCCCTGGGATAAAATTGGCTCCCGAGACAGGTGCCGGGTATCAACTCCTTTGAGTGCAATTTCTTAAACTCTTGGGTCTTGAGCCAGACACACAAAAACAGGAGAATCCACCCTATTGCAAAGCTGGGCTTGCTCACGTAGCAAAAAAGATCCTTTTCCTATCCACAGTGGGTTGCATAAATCACAATGCATTGTGAGAAGGACTTCTGATCTGTTTTCCCCATGAGATGCAAAACTCACGCACCACGCTTGGCCCGCCCTGGTTTTCGTGCGTGTCTTAGTAGTGTTTACTGATTTGCTGTTCCGTGCGAGTCATCTCTGCCGCAAATATTGACCCAGAAGCTGCTGTGTGCGATGCGGCTCCGTTGCACATCTGTCAGGGAGCAAAACGGACACGGTTTTCCCGTTGCAAGTGGCTTGCATTCTAGGGCATTCTGGGCCGCAGACTGCACCGGTGCTGGGAATAACAGGGTGTGTCGGTTTCCTCCGTACGTCCGGAGCTTTGTCCCAACCAGGGAGGTTGAATGAGGGCTTGTCGGGGGATTCAGCTTCGATGCTCAGACCTAGAGATGGCCAATGACCATCACAGTATGTGGAGTCCTCTCCAGGAGTGTAGACACAAGGCTTCGCTAGAGAGAAAAGAAATGCAGAAAGAAAGAGATTCAGGATCGAGGGTTTGGGCAGTGGTCTGCATGATGGATTCCCAGTTAGTCAGGGTCTCGCCTCGGCAGCTGGTTATGAGACCTCTTTGGTTTGCATTTGGCCCAAGTGGGGACTGTTGACACCCCATTCATTGGCAAACTCAACCCACCCAGGTCTGTTTCCCCTTCCAAGAGCTACGTTCTCTATGAAGTACCTCGCCTGGTTGAGTGATGTGAGTGAATTACAAGCTGCTGTCATTATTCCTGACATATTTTATTTGCTTATTTATTTTAGTACCCGAGAGCGCCAACTCAGGGACGCTTCACCACTGAACCACAACCCCAGATCTTTTTTTTTTTTCTTTTGAGACAGGGTCTCCCTGAGTTGCTTAGGGCCTTACCAGATAGCTGAGGCTGGCTTTGAACTCGCGATCCTCCTGCCTCAGCCTCCTGAGCCTCTGGGACATTTTTATCAGTGACGGGTTCCATGGGATGACAGCGCACACTGATGATACGATCCTCCTTGATATAAGTCAACTCTAAGATGATCGCGCACAGCCGTGAGATCACGTAAGGATCTCAGAACAGGTTAGAGGCCCGTGGTTACGTGACCCGTGGCTCTTGGGTCAAGCATCTTCTGCAAGCATGTCAGGTATCTCGATATTGTCTATAAATCATCTGTCTTATTATTTATTTGAAATCCCATGCTTTTATGAGGAAATGGGCAAAAAAAAAAAAAATTTACTTCAAGCCAAGCGCTGTGGCACATATCTGTCATCCCAGAGGCTCAGGAGGCTGAGGCAGGAGGATCGCGAGTTCAAAGCCAGCCTCCGCCACGTAGTGAGGCCTTCAGCTACTCAGGGAGACCCTGTCTCAAAAAATAAGAAAGGTTAGGAAAATGTAAAAAAGAATAAAAGTAGGTGCAGGATATGGCTCAAGGTGAAGTGTCCCTGGGCTCGACCCCCGCACTAACACCTCCTTTAGGATAAAGGGTTTGGCAAACCTCCTTCCCCGTGGAGAAGGTGATGGTCATTCTCATACTGACCGAGCATTCCTTGGGTCATCAAAAAGAGACATTTTGGTTTTCATCCAGTTTTGTTATTTTCTTCCTGTGATTAAGCAAAAAAAAAAAAAAAAAAAAAAAAAAAAAGCTTCCTTTGAAACAATGAGAACAAAAAGCAATTAGATAATCGAATTCATTCGAAAAGAATGTGTTCCTGTGTCTAGAAGGTCTCTCTTTTTCCAAACTCGGAGACGGGTCGCGGTTTTAACATCAAAACAGCTTTCCCCGCGACAAGGCGAGAAAAACGCGCGGGTCTTGCTCGCTGTTTCAAACCCGCATTTCCATTTGCAAATTTCAGCTTTTGAAACAATTTTATTGTTTTGTTAATTTAATTAATTTCGGGTCACGTGGTTCAATGTTGGAGGTCCACATGTCTCTCCACTGGCGTTTTAATACGTCTGACCTCAAAGTCCGTTAACACCACGGGCGGAGAAGGGCCCGCCATGGCTCTGGGTGACGTGTCTCCGTGCAGACGAACTGAAATCCAGATAGACTCTGGGAGGCCCCCGTGGGCCATAAGAATATTCAGACTCGCTCTCCTCCCGACCTCACCCTCCGGCCGCACCTGACCTTGGTTTCAGCTCGTGCGTGCGCGGTCCTGCCCATCTCTTTTTCTGTTGGCATCGACGACACCAAAATGCTTCCCGGGTACTCACGGACCTCTCCCCGGATCGCTCTCTCATTCCTTGTCCATGTCGCGGAGAATCCTTCAAGGTCACCTGCAGGGTGGAGCGTCTTCCCGAGGTCTGGTCCGCCTGAGAGCATCATCCATCGTGGTTGGCGGGTAGAAAGGATGAGAAGAACAGGTGCATGTGGGCTGTCTATCAAACGGAGCACCCGGACCCTCCCAGTGACCTTCTGTCGGGTCTCCCGTCCACTCCAAGCGTCCAGGAAGGCTGCGGGGTGGAGTTGTGTTGGGGACACCAAGTGCCCGAGCCAGATACTTGGTACCTAGTGATGGGGCTGAAGGCAAGTCAGGTGGCCAGGCAACGCGGTTTGGGTTCAGGGTCTGCCCGGGCGTTGGCGGGTCTTCAGCCGGGACCATGGTGCTCTTCCGTGGACATCGAGAAGATGACCCGTCCACCTGGTCACCTCTCTGTGTCCCTGGGGCTCATCCATGTCCTCTTGATTCCTCTGTGTGGTCTCCCTGGAGGTCATGGGCCCTGGTCTTTCTTCTGCGGGCTCCATCCCTGACGGTTTGGATGGGACCCCGACCGCCATCTTCTCCATGGGATACCCAACACGGTTTTTATTGATCATCTATTAGACGCCGGAGACCTCCAGAGCCAGACGAGTGGTGAGAACTGGTCATTGCCCCGCTGGGGATCCGGTGCAGGCTCACGGAGGGCCCGGAGAGATGGGTCGGGGGTCAATACCCAGCGGCGAGGCAGGGAGGACGGCGATGTGCCTGGTGTTCCTCATGCACCGGGTTTGCACCCTGGGTTTGTAGCGCATCGTCTCGGATTGCTCTCCAGCCCGGGAGGACTTGAATCCCATCTTCCTTCAGAACCCCGAGTCGGGGGAAAATAGGGACCTTAAGATACGCCTCGCAGCGCAGCCGACTTGGGAGCAGATGGGAGCCGCCGTGGGTGTCGCGGGGGTCGGCCGCGGCCTGGGCTTCTCTGCTAACGGCCCAGGGTCGGCCCCTGCTGCCCAGCACCCTTCTGGGAGCCAAGGGACCACGGCTGTGGGGTGCAGCCGCTCTGAGGGACCCCCGTTGTGTCCTGGGGCCTGGGGGGGTGGGAGACGGGGCCATGCACCCCTCAGCTCGGGGACCGTAAGCCACAGCTCCGTCTGAGGAAGTCTGGATGCTCTGGTCCTTGGGAAAGTGAGCCCTGGGCTCCGCCTGCTCTAGCACCCCGTCCAGAGTCCACGCGCACGGCTGTCAGAATCGAGTGGGAGACACGGGCCCTTCCTGGCCTCTGTGGAGGCAGCCCGGCCTCTCTTGAGGCTGCCCACGGCGGGCTCTGTCACTGTGTCACCGAAAGCTTCTCTTGGAAGCCATGTCCCGCGGCCAGAGGACAGTGAGGTGCTGCCAACGCGTGCGCCGAATCGGAAGGTGACTTGCTGCGTTTTCAGCTCCGCTGGAGACACGGACCGAGTGCCCAAGTGTCTCCCGCGGCCTGGTGTGTCCTGGACGCCTGTCACCCGGCCTTATCTGCGGAAGGCAGAAGGGCCAGGCGCCTCTAAGTGACTCCGACGCAGGCGTCTCATCGGGAGCCCCGTGGACTCGGGCGGGCAGCTCACCCGGCTGGCCCCGACGTCTTCCCAAAAGAAAAATAAAACCACCGCGGGGTCAGGTTCCCCCTGCACGCACCCGCGTAGGAGGTCACGGCTGCTCGGGGGCAGTGCAGACGCCCGTGTCGAGTGCTTCAGCTAGATTCTGCTCCTTCGTGTCGGGTTCTGATCCGCTGATCACGAAGCCTGCGGTTGCCAACTGGGGACCGTGGCATGAAGAATGCACATCACCCTGGCAGCCTAAATGGGTCTGGGGTGGGTGTGGGAGGGGGCTTCCCCTTAGAAAGGTCTCCGGTTTCCCATGAAAGGCCTCAGGAAGGTGTGCAGACCCGTCATCCCAGCGGCTCTGGAGGCTGAGGCAGGAGGATCGTGAGTTCCAAGCCAGCCTCCACCAAAGGGAGGCCGTAAGCAACTCAGGGAGGCCCCGTCTCTAAATAAAATGCAAAAGAGGGCTGAGGACGGGGCTCAGGGGATGAGGGCACCTGAGTTTGACCGAGGGACACGTGCTCACCTTCTCAAAGCCCCCGCAGCGTGGCTCTGCCTTTGTACCCAGTCGCAGGTGGCTCTCCCCCGGGCTGACCCTGTGTCCTCTCCCCCGCAGGCTCCTCCGTCTGGAAGGCGTTTTACTTCACGCCCAAGTTCCACCCCCAGGGCGCCAACGGCTGCTTCGACACCCACGTGTGCCTCTGCCTGGAGGGTCACGTCACCCGCCACCGGCCGCCCCTGCTCTTCGACCTCTCCACAGACCCCGGCGAGGCGAGGCCCCTCACCCCGGAGACGGAGCCGCGCTTCCAGGACATCCTGAGGGTCATGCAGGAGGCCGCGGACCGCCACACCCAGACCCTGTCGGACGTCCCCAACCAGCTGTCCCTGGGGAACACCCTGTGGAAACCGTGGCTGCAGGTCTGCTGTGCCTCCTCCTCGGGTCTGTCCTGCCAGTGCGACCAGCAGGGGCAGGAGCAGGGGACGAGAACCTAGCCGCTGGCCACAGACGGGCCCGGGGCCACGCTGTCACCGTCGGCAGGAGCCAGGGGCTGGCAGGGCCGCGCACGCCCGTCCTCGTGGGCCTGCCGTGACCCAAGTCCTCCGAGCGGGAGGCAGGGGACACTCGTGCCTGACCCCCGTGCACCGGAAAGGCACCGGAAAGCACAGAGCACCCCTCACTCCCCCCTGGGCCAACACGTGGGGTCCATGGGGGACAGACGCGTCCTTCCCTCGATCCCCCGAAGCTTTGCCATCGGCCACATGCAGACGACGACGGCGACCAAGTGTAGCAAGAGCCGCTCAGACCTCAGCGCTTATAAGGAGGACCGCCATCTCTAGCAGACGGTGCTGACGTCCAGTCCGGGGTAGCGGGAGGGCAAACGAGTATCGATCACCCCGATGACATGGGACCCAGGACCGACGGCACTCACCATGTACATACAGATAGATAGACAGATGGACAGAAAGACACAGATGTGCCCTATATTTATATGCATGGATATCGACACGTCCCCCGTTTATTCCTCTCCTCAGGAGGGTTCACATGCCAACGACCGTCCCCCCACTATTTAAATAAAAATCAATAAAAGCTCACGGGGTCCTCCGTGAACGCGGCGTCAAATCCTTCCATGACATCAGTCTCCCTGAACCTCACTTTCATCCCGTCACTGATGGTATCGCGTCTGGGTTCCAAGGTTTCTTTGGTCCGTGGACCTTGGGGTCCCCAGGGCACTAAGGGAGATACTGCACTTGAGGGGATCCCTTCCAACAGCATTCAGAAGGACCAGCGTGGAGAGTCTGTGTTGTTTTCAGGGTTGGGGACGATTCCTTTTTCTTTTCTTTTGGAACCAGGGATTGAACTCAGGGCCACTCAACCCCTGAGCCCCCTCCCCAGCCCTATTTTGCATTTTATTGAGAGACAGGATCTCCCTGAGCTGCTGAGGGCCTCACTTTGGCGGAGGCTGGCTTGGAACTCACGATCCTCCTGCCTCAGCCTCCCGAGCCGCTGGGCTGACAGGTGTGCACCACCGCACCCAGCCCTCGGTGACTTCTTGATGTGTCCACACTCGGGGGGTATTTTCAGTTCTGGGTGTGAGCTGCAGAGGGAAAAGCCCAGCCCGTGTGAGCACCTTGGTGTGGTTTATCCCGTGGCGGAGACACCCGTCTCCGAGCCACCCTCAGATGCACAGTGAACGGTGTTTAGTTAAAACCTTCGGTGCAGGTGAGTGTCCAGGAAGCCCCTGGTGATGGGACAATATCTGTCGGGGGATTACGTCACTTGGCCACCTTTTGGAGACTCCTCAGGCGCCCGATGGGTGTGGGATCAGTCATTTAATCTGCAAACCGCCAACAGCGCAGGAAGCACCAAGCAGCCCTCTCCCTGCACCTGGGTCGAATTTAAAAGTGCCTCCCAATACCGAGGTTGCCTTGAGAGTCCGGGGCGTTTCGAAATCCTCTTTATTTGCAATGACCATATGGATTGTGCACTGCCACCCATCCGCCATCGGAAAGCTTTGCTGTTTGTTTGTTTGTTTGTTTGTTTGTTTGTTTTTACTGATTTATGATCTGTCTTTTTTGCCTGGCTGCGAGGCACGGCGACTTATTTCCAAAGAATCTTGTTGATATCCTTGTGGAGTGGCGGGTGCACAAGATGGCTTGGAACTTGGGCACGCAACAGCTAAAATCAACTACCCACCCGGCAGTTCAGAAGGGGCTACCCTAATCAAGAAAAATGAGATGGTGGCGTTTGCAGGTCGATGGGGGGACCTAGAGAATGTCAGCTGCTGGGGGAACCCACGGGAGCGACCTGTGGGGTGTCGGTCGGCTGGGTTTTACTAAAAGCATGAAGTTAAGTCATGTTGAGCAGCTAGACAGCAAGACCTTTCCGAGCACCCGAGATGCCACCAAGAAGAGGTAGAAATAAGAGAGTCCCGGGTCTCAGCGATGACAGGGTGCAGCAAGGTCCCATTACTGCCCTGGAAGGGCTCCCAACAAACTTTCTTTTTTAAAAAAAAAAATTTGAATTTGTTTTAATTAATTATACAAGACAGTAGGATCAAATGCCATCATTCCATTCTTCTTCATGGCCGAGTAATATTCCATTGTGTATATATACCACAGTTTCTTTATCCATTCATCTACTGAAGGGCACCTCGGTTGATTCCACGGTTTAGCTGTTGTGAATTGTGCTGCTATACACACGGATGTGGCTGTGTCCCTACAGTGTGGGCTGATTTTCAGTCCTTTGGGTATAGACTGAGGAGTGGGACAGCTGGGTCAAATGGTGGTTCCATTAGCAGACTGGGGGTCAGGGGTGTGGCTGTCTGGTACAGGTGCTGCTGCCTGTGTATGAGGTCCTGGGTTCAATCCCCAGCACCATTTGTCAATCAATCCATAAAGAGGAAGCAGGAAGTAGTCTGGGACACATTGTGTTGGTGGGGTAGAGGCCTCGAATATTCAAGTGCCAAAAAGCTGAGTCTTTACTACTACCTTCTTTTTAATCCCCAAAGACTAGAAATGTGAATATAAAATAAAAAGCAGCATTCATGTGTTGGAAATGACCTGCACCTCTTAAGTCCTGGCTGAAATCTGATGTCTGTGCCTCTCACATGCACCCTGGGCTGCACTGACCGGTTCTCTGCTTGGCCAAACTGGACTCAGGCTCCAAACCTATGTGTGCTCGTCCTTAAAGAATCCAGTCTTAGCCTGGCACGGTGGTGCACGCCTGTAATCCGAGAGGCTTAGGTCAGTTCAGCTGGAATCCCCTTCTGAGGGGTCCACCTACCTGACCCTGCACCGCGGGCTAAATCCCCACTTTGGGGGCCGAATTCAGAGTCCGGGCCACCTCTCTCCCCCACTGTACCCGGGGCCCTGAAGACAGTCTTCCTTACGCACCTTTAACTAGTGTCATTGGATGGTGATTTCTTTACCGTCCCCCACTGCAATGCAAGATCTGCCCTGGGGCCGGGCCTGGTGGCACACTCCTGTAATCCCAGCAGCTTGGGAGGCTGGGGCAGGAGGATCGCAAGTTGGAGGCCAGCCTCAACAACTCAGTGAGACCCAGTCTCAAAATGAAATATAAAAAGGGCTGAGATGTGGCTCAGTGGTCAAGTACCCCTGGGTTCAGTCCCTGCTAGAGCAAGAGAGAGAGAGAGAGAGAGAGAGAGAGAGAGAGAGAGAGAGAGAGAGAGAGACCCTCAAACTCGATGCATTTCTTTGCCTCTACTCAATAAGTTGAAGTCCTCTGAGTGATTTTTCTTTTTCTTTTTGGTTCTGGGCATTGAAGCCGGGGAGCTTTACCACTCAGCCATACTCCAGCCCTTTTTTTCTTTTATGTTGAGACTCCGTCTTGCTAAGTTGCTGAGGCTGGCTCCAACTTGCGATCCTCCTTCCTCAGCCTCCCCCCGGACCCCTGGGATTATACGCCCGCACCGCCGTGCCCAGCTTCATGAAGGAGTTTGCACGGTCACACTAAGACGACCTCACAGAATGGCAACTCTTTATGCCATACTCCGATGGCACCTGTGATTAGGAATATTCTAGAAATGGTTTAAAGTATACGGAAGGATGTGCATCGATTCTGGGCAAATTTCACGCGGTTTTAGGTAAGGGACTAGCATCCTCTGGTTCTGGTGTCCTTGGGGGGTCTTGGAACCAACCCCCCCAGGTGACGTGGGGGAAGGGCTCAGTATGTGACAGGGGGGCACCCCGGACCGTGGGCGACGTTCAGTGGGTCTCGTGGGCTCAGGCATGGTCCAAGTGGGCAGCTAATGTATGTCATCGACACTGCGCACCAGCAGATAGCTGTGACCATTGTCCTGCTTCAGTTGACAAACCCGATGTGAGAAATAGGGCATATACAGAAGCAAATATTTGCCTGGATGGATAGAGCCATCTTCTACTTATTTAAAAAAAAATGAATGGATACATTCATGACCTTCAAAAAGGACCATGCATGCTTCCTGCCGCACAACTCTAGGAGGCAGCCTTAACGGAGGCTGCGGTGAAAAGACTGCTTTCTCACTTATGCAGTGCACAGCCTAGGTCACTGTGCCTAGCAGTATGAGTTGGGGAGTGATGTTGCCTCAACAGGAACAAGCAGAGTCTTCTCCAGGCAGCTCCGTTTCCCAGGGATACCCCAGACCCTGGAATATCCTAGGATTCCATCAGACTTGGAAAGATAATTCAGAGTTGGAGGAGAGGGAAATGAGCAGAGCTTTGGACCAGGGCACAGCAAAGTCAAACCTGCCCCCAGTGAGGACCCCCAGGAAAGCAGATGTGGGTTCACTGGGTAGCGTCTATGCCACCTGGAAACCAAGCAACCGCTGTGTGAGTGTCAATCCCTTTGCTTTCAAAAACAACAACAAACTCCACATTTGTGTGTGTATTTTGTTTTCTTTTCTTTTTGGCTCCAGGGATTGAGCCCAGAGCTACTTAACCACTGAGCCACATCCCCAGCCCTTTTTATGTTTTATTTTGAGACAGGGTCTCGCTAATTTGCTTAGGGTCTTGCTAAGTTGCTGAGTTTACCTTTGAACTTGTGATCCTCCTGCCTCAGCCTCCTGAGCTGCTGGGGTTACAGGCGTGCGCCACCGAGCCTATTTATTTGTTAATTGTTTTGGTACCAGGATTGAACCCAGGGGCACTCGACCCCTGAGCCCCCTCCCCAGCCCTATTTTGTATGTTATTTAGAGACAGGGTCTCACTGAGTTGCTGAGGGCCTCGCTTTTACTGAGGCTGGCTTTGAACTCACAATCCTCCTGCCTCAGCCTCCCAAGTTGCTGGGATTATAATCATGCCATCACGCCTGGCAAATAGACATATATTTAAAGCCCTGCATTTTAATGTCATTTTAAAATGTTTACAATGTTGAATTCTGTTTAATTGTATGTTTAAAATGTTGAGAATTCTTTCAAACTAAAAAAAAAAAAGATATCGCAAAGTTAATAATGTATATTTATATTCTGCGTATTAACATTTTGCTGGGATTGATATAGAGTTGTTTAACCACTGAGCCCCGTCCCCAGCCCTTTTTATATTTCATTTAGAGACAGGGTCTTGCTGAGTTGCTTAGGGCCTCACTAAGTGGCTGAGGCTGGCCTCCAACTTGCAATCCTCCTGCCTCAGCCTCCGAGTCCCTGGAAATATCAGCGTGCGCCTCCACAGCAGGTGGCTATAGGCACTTTGAATGCAAACGAACCATCTTCTGACCTTTTATTATCTGAATTAGTCTTTCTTTTTCTTTTCACTCCTATCACAGTTAGTGAATTCTGATGTCTAAAAAAAAAATGACAAGGGCCCTGTAACCGTGTGTCTTGCAGCAGCTCGGCTGGTAGGGCACCAAGGGCCTGATGCATGCCCTGTCCACACAGCTGCTTAAGCTCCCGGGCAGAACGATGGGCCGGATTTTCAGACCTTCACCCCTCACTGTCTCGCGTGTCTAAAAGAGCGCAGGGACCCGGTGTCAGCTCATCGCTTACCGGGCTTCTCTCCTCTGCAGAAAATGGCTAAAAACAAAAGGAATCCTTTCTGGAGATGCAGAGGTTTAGCGGCGGACTTAAGGATGCCCTGGGGTTAGCTCTCGATGAGATCTGGCGGGGACCGTGCCTCTGACAGATTGGTGGCTCAGGGCCCTTCCCAGAAAGGGAGGCCACGGCTAAATAATTCTTGCCAAGGCTCTGCCCTGTGAATGCCACCGAGACTTGGCATTGCCCAAGCATCTCCAAACCTTAAACCGCTGTATACAGCTGGCTGGACCTGTCCTCTGTGCGTCCATGGCCCATCCTGGGCTGTCGCCAGTCCAATCCCTCCTGATTTTTGCAATACCCCAGTTGCAGAATGCTCCCAGTGCGGGAGGAGAAAAAGCCCGTGGCCTCGTGGATTCACGCCACCCCTGCTTGGTCGATGAAAATTCTCCTGAAATGTAAAAATATGGATCGGCAGAAGCAGGGAGTTCATCAGATTGCCCTAGATAGATATATATATATTTTTAATCTTGGCAGAAAAACAGAGAGCTCTTTCGAGCCTGGAACCCGGCTCTCCCATCAGTGTGTGGTCCTCGCTGGTGGCCAAGACCTTAAATAGCGAAAAGCAGGACGTCTCTGTTGAGCACTGACCGAATCTATAGGAAAGACCGCGGTTTGCATATTTGTATTAAATCTGATAGTAGGAAAGCTGGTTGGTGCAACATTTTCAAGGGGTTTCCTTGTGCTTATGCTTCAAGGGACGTGATCTTTCGGTCGCCTGTGGAAACCTCACCCCCCACCCCCAAGACCTCCGCCCTGAGCTGCAGAACTGGTCACACTGTTACCCCGCAGCTTCGGCCACAATGTTTCCAAGTTGTTTCCTCCTCATTCTTGCACAGAAATGGAGACTTGCAATGCATGCTTCAGGGTGGACTGCATCAATCGCTGTGCAAATATTCTTCTTTTGAGCATCTCTATTTTTGTGAAAGTCCAGCACCCGTGCAGAGATAAATTATTACGGCATCAGTATTTTTAAGGAGTAAATTGTAATGGTGGTGGATTTAATAACGACTTCGATCGTATATATTACTGCTGTGTTTTGTCCAAAAACAAAAAAAAGTCTCAACACGCAACGGCTCCATGCAGTACCCAAGTTGTGGAACTGCGGCTTGCGGGAAATTGGTGGAATGATTTCTCTGATGGAGGCTGAGCTCAGATGCAGCATCTGTGTCAGGTCCGTGAGCAGCTGGGGGACCAGGGTTATTGTGGGTCGTCAGGAATCTAGGGACAGGCAGGGCCTCTCAAGGTGTGGCTTTTGCATTCTGCAGAAAATTGATCCAGGATTGTCCCCGAGGTGGCAACTCACGGGGTTTCAAATTCAGCAGAACTGGATAGTCACCCCCCACCCCACCCCATGCAGATGTGCAGCAGGTTTCTGCCTGGGTCTGTCAGAGAAACAACCGCACGCGGGTGGACAGGGTGGACAGGGTCCCTGTTGGGTTTTACAGTCTACATCCCCACATTAAAATTTTAGCAGCTCTCCCAACAACAGGAAATCAATGGGGCTGCGCAGAGACCCGTGAAAATCCTCTTGTCCATAGAACTGATAGCAAAACCACGGAGATGGTAAAGGCAGAGCTTCTGCAAATCCAGCAAGGTGTGCCCCCCCCACACACACACACACACGCTGACAAAAATTTCTGCAAAACCAAAGTGTCCTTAAGCGGGTTTTGAGGAAGAGCTTCCAGAATCCAATCAGGGTCAGCCTGAAATGGGCTTTGCAAGAATCCGACTGCTCCAGGGAATGACATTTTGCCGTTTGCACAGAATGTGGCAACTCCCTTCCCTGAAAGGGCCATCAGCCCACTCAGAACAGCCCCCAATGCTCCGTTCTCTCCATCCAGCTGGTGGGTGCATGCCATTCCACATTGGGGCCAGCCCTAATCTAACAACCACACAGTGCGGCTCCAGGAAGTGGAATCAGCCACTCCTGCCACATTTGTGCCTACCCCAGGGACAGACAGAATTACATATCAGTCAAACAGGGTTCTACCTCAGCCCCACCCTGCTCCGACCTGAATCATTACCCCGTCCTCCTCCCCAGCACCCCTCATCCCACACCGTCAACCCTTGGCGTTTCTTCCCCGGAAGTCCGTACTGGGAAACGAGGTTATTCCGACTGCTTTCCTGTATCTATTTCAGGCAAAACTGAGAGCCCAGAATAGGAAGCAGCCATTGTGTTCTGACTTGGGGAGTGGCACAGAGTTTTTATTTTATTTTTAAAGGCAACGACTCAAATGCACCTGGCAAAATGGAGGAGGATTTCAGAAACATGGGTTCCAGAAAGTTCCATCAAAAGAGGTCCTTGGAGATGTTGAGGCCGTCACAGGAGACAGCAAAAATTAGAGAGACTATGTATGTTGTGCTACTATAACAAAACACCTAAGGCAATCAGCTTATCGAGATAAAAGGTTTACTTATCTCACAGTGCTGGAGGACCCCTTCTGAGATTTGTGGCTTTGGGAAAGAAAGCACGTTATGGTGAGAACACGAGTGGAAGAAGCGGCTCACTTCACGGCGGCCAAGAAGCAAGGAGAGAAGGCAGAGGGATTGGAGTTCCGGGAGCCACTTCAAGGGCACAGCCCCATGGGACTGGAGGACCTTCAACTGGAGTCGGCCTCTTAGAGGTTCACCACCTCCTACTGGCACCAGGGGCTGTTGACCAAGCCTCTAATGCACGAGCTCTGGGGGAAACACCTGTCCAAATCAGCACTCAGCAAACCTCTGGGGCTTGCACTTAGATGATTTGGGCTCCTGACACTTACAGCTGCAAGAGATCCACCTCATTTCTCTTAAAAAATAAATTAAAAAAGAGCAACACAACCCCCCAGGGACAGCACATTTCTCAACACTCCCAGCAAGCATACTGGTGATGGTCTAGACAGGAAGCACCCACCAAAACTCATCTCTCAGATGGTGCAAGGACACTCAGAGGTGAGATGATTGGGTTATGAGAGCCTTAACCCAGCTAGTGGATTAATCCACTTGGATGGACTCACTGGGTGGTGAGTAATAAGTGGATTAATCCACTTGTATGGACTCAGTGGGTGTAGACTAATAAGTGGATTAATCCACTTGGATGGACTCACTGGGTGGTGACTAATAAGTGGATTAATCCACTTGGATGGACATCCTGGGTGGTGACTAATAAGTGGATTAATCCACTTGGATGGACTCACTGGGTGTAGACTAATAAGTGGATTAATCCACTTGGATGGACTCACTGGGTGGTGACTGCAGCAGGTGGGGGGTGGCTGGAGGAGGGGGTCCCTGGGCTGTGCCTTTGGGGTCTCTGTCCTGTCCCTGGTGAGCAGAGCTCTCTCTGCTCCCTGGTGCCCTGTCCTGAGCTGCTCTCCTCCAGGCCCTGCCGCCATCTTGTTCTGCTCCCCTTGGGCCAGAGCCATGGAGTCGGCCAACCAGGGACTGGACCTTGGACACCAGGAGCCCCAGATCAACTTCTCCTCCTCTAAGATGTTCTTGTGAGGCCGCTTGGTCTCAGCACTGTGCAAGGTAGCCAGAACACGGAGCCTCCGGGCTTTTGAACGTGCAGTTAGCTGGGATGCGTGGGCCCCTCCTTTACAGGTCCACGTGGCTGGGTCCCTCACTTCACCGAAGGTCTCTCTTCTCCAAGAAGAAGACGACGGCGTTTCTCTTAAGTGGACGACTCTTTCCAAGTCCCCTGTGGGGTCTGGGCTGACTCTTGATGAACTCAGTCACTGAGCTCCGGAACATTCTGGGGGCAGCCCACGAAGCTGTGGTGTGAAGGGAATTCACAGAGACCTGGATCCAGGAGAAAGAAGGCGGAGGGCATTGGAGATTCAAAACCCACTTTGGTTCCTTCACCAGAGGTCCATTCAGCTATAAATGGATTAATCCACCAAGTGGATTAATCCACTCCTGAGGTCAGAGCCTTCATTGCCTCTTAAAAGTCGTACTCTCTTGGGGATATGCTTCTGGAGCATGAGATTTATAGACACCCCAGTGGTACTTTGCAGATGGGGGAATTGGAAGAGCTCGCCTCATCTATGGGCCCATTTTGGTAGGGGAGAATGCTGGCCTCTTGAAGCTCATTGGCTGGAAAGCAGTCACATGACCCAGTCCCGCCACCAAGGAGGTTGGGAAGTGGATTCTTGAGCAGGCCAGCTGCATGCTCCGGTTTTGTAAATTCCGTAATCATGAAGGAAACGCAGAATGGGTCTGGGTCCCGTGGGCAGCCTCTCTCCCCCACTTTAATGACACGCATGCCACCCGTCACCGGCTTGCTGACATGACACCATCCTGCTCTCCTAGCCTATCCACGCGGGAACCATCTTTTCTCAATTTAAAACAACAAAAAAGTAGATGTATGTCACCTGAGGACCTGGTGCTCAGCAGGTGGGTAGATAACGAAGAGATTCTGGGCAGGAGGTGGGAGAGAGTGCAAGAGAGAGAGAGAGGGTGAGACTGTGTTTTATAGCCTAGCAATTGCACATCCCTGAATGCACGTGTATATGTGTGTGTGTGTGTGTGCATGTGTTGTGTGTGTGTGTTGTGTGTGTGTGAGTGTGTGTGAGAGTGTGTGTAAATGTGTGTGAGTGTGTGAGAGTGTGTGACAGTGTGTGTGTGAGTGTGTGTATGTGAGAGTGTGTAAGTGTGTGTGACAGTGTGTGTGAATTTGAGTGTGTGAGTGTTGTGTGTGTGCATGAGTATGTGTGTGTGAGTGTGCATCTGAGGGTGTGAGTGTTGTGTGTGTGCATGACTATGTGTGAGTGTGTGTGAGTGTGCATCTGAGGGTGTGTGAGTGTATGTGAGTGTGTGTGAATGTGTGTGTGTGAGAGTGTGTGAGTATGTGAGGGTGTGTGAGAGAGTGTGAGTGTGAATGTGTGGAGGGTGTGAGTGTGTGTGAGTGTGTGTGTGTGTGGGTGTGTGAGTGTGCATCTGAGTGTGTGAGTGTGTGAGTGTGAGTATGCATGAGTGTGTGTGAGTGTGCATCTGAATGTGGGTGTGTGGGTTTGATGTTTGTGAATGTGTGTGTGTGAGTGTGAGTGTGTGTGTGAATGTGTGAGTGCTTGTGAGTGTGTGTGAGTATGCGTGTGTGTGAGTGTGCATCTGAATGTGGGTGTGTGGGTTTGAGTGAGTGTGTGTGAGTGTGCATCTGAATGTGGGTGTGTGGGTTTGATGTTTGTGAATGAGTGTGTGCGAGTGAGTATGTGTGAGTGTGTGTGAGTGTGCATGTGAGTGTCTGAGTGTGTGTGAGTATGTGAGTGTGTGTGTGAGTGTGTGTGAGTGTATGAGTGTGTGAGTGTGAGTATGTGTGAGTGTGCATGTGAGTGTCTGAGTGTGTGTGAGTATGTGAGTGTGTGTGTGAGTGTGTGTGAGTGTATGAGTATGAGTGTGTGAGTGTGAGTATGTGTGAGTGTGCATGTGAGTGTCTGAGTGTGTGTGAGTATGTGAGTGTGTGTGTGAGTGTGTGTGAGTGTATGAGTATGAGTGTGTGAGTGTGAGTATGTGTGAGTGTGCATGTGAGTGGACGAGGAGGGCTGGACCTGGGCGCCGTGGTGGCCCGGGCAAACGCAGCCCGGTTTTAAGAAGGAGGCTAAAACCTTTCTCAGACTCGGGGGCCGTCTCCTGGTGACTGTCCAGAGCCTACGGGGGTCAGCTGCCGGAGAGGAGGCGTCCCTAAGGGCACGGGCTTTACCACTGACACCAATCAGTGCACCTGTCACGCAGGAGGCAAGTCATCCCCACTTGTGTTTTGTTCCGAGGGGGAAAGAAACATGTCGCGTCTGCACAAGGCTCTGCGAGAGGCAGAAATGCTCCCTGGGTCTCGGCGAGCGTCCTCCGAGGTTCCAAGATGAAGAAGGTCCAGGAGCGGCCTGGGTGTCGCTGGCCGGTTGGACAGCGGCGTCTCCGCAGTGGTTTCCTGTTTCCTGCGGGGAGTGGAGGCGCTGTGACCCTGGGCCGCAGCTTCCCTGCCTGCCAGCCCTTCCAGGGAGGGAGCCCCCAGCACCCGTCAGGAGGCGAGGTCCAGGTGTGTTAGGAGGTCAGTGGGTTCGCGGGGCAGCGGTTGCAGTAAACGGGCTGCTGTCCGTCGGTTGAAGTGACACGGGTGCCATCCGATATATCTTGGAGGACAGATGGGGGTTCCTCCTTCTTCCTTACGGGCTCCGAGGCAGAAGGAGCTTTTCAGACTGATCGCAACGATGCCTCCACAGGCTGAGGAGCCCCCGGGTGCCGCGGGAAGGGGGGCAGAGGTGCAGCTACGGGGGCAGATTTCTCGCTGGGAATTGGAGACCGGGAACCTGGGGACGTGAGGCCAAGGCAGAGAGAGCTCAGAGATGTCCCTGGCTCTTGGCTCTCGGTGCACCTTGGAAGAAGGTGATGTCTGGTGGTCTGAGAGAGGAGCCAGGAGAATCAGAAATTGAGGAAGAATACAGTGCGGCTCACACCCGGGGAGAAGTGCAATTATTGTTGTGAATATGCAATTATTCCCAAATCCGAAATCTACCACACTCCTGGGTTCCAGCATTTTGGATGAGGTGCACTCCACCTGTATGGGACCCTGAACCCCCCTGGCTCAGCCGTTGTGCGGACATTCTCTTAGACCACTCGTGGATGCACACCGGGCATAGGAAGTGGTGATGCTAGGTGCCCTTCAACAGATGAATGCATAAAGGAAACGTGGCCTAGGTACACAATGGAATATTACTCAGCCTTAAAGAAGAATGAAATGGTGGCATTTGCAGGTCAACGGATGGAGCTGGAGACGATCGTGTTAAGTGCGATAAGCCAGTCCCCAGAACCAAAGGCCAGATGACACATGCTATCTGGTAGGGAAGAATAGGAGTTCACTGGGTTAGGCCAAAGGGAATGGAGGAGAGACGGGAATAGGAGAGACCGACCGTGGAATGAACCGGACATCACCTTCCTGTTGAACCCACAACCAGTGTAACGTCACATCAGGAACAACCACCGGAATGGGAATGATACTCCAGGTATGGAGGATAGGTCAAAATCCCTCCTACCGTCGTGTGGGACTACAAAGAACAGCAACAACCCCAAAAATCTTCACCTGGCGTCGCCATCACCATGACGGTTCCCCTGGGGACACTGCAAACCCAATGCATCCCAAACCAAAAGAACGGACCTCCTCCTTCCCCCAAGGGTGCACAGCCCTACCCTCCCTCTCTGGGCTAATCGCATTCCCGTCTTCCAATTCGCTTCACCTCAGCCTATCGAAGTCACCTTCTATTTCTTTCCCAACTTTTTCATTCGGTTTTTATCGACTTCTTCTCATTCGACTTTAGAAATGTCTCCTGAACTTTTGTTGATTGCAAAGGTCCCTCTCCTGGTCGAGGGTCACGTCGCCTCTGAGGTACGTGATTTCTGATGGATTGTGCTTCCTCTGAACTCTAAAATACTCCGCGGGACGAAGGCTAGCACTTTCTTTCCGGACACTCACGGCCCGACCTGATCTTGCCTGTGTCCACTTGCTGGGCTGACCGTATTTTTTCAAAGTCTAAAGATCCTACCCATTTCCTCTCCTTGGTTAAAGCAAGGAACCTTGGCTCCGTGTAATAGATTCTGTTGTCTGCAATGAATTTTCTCCTTTTCCCCGTATGAATTTGATGATTTTGAAGGTGACGATGTGTACGTTTATCTCACGGGCTTTGAACATCTCAGACTTTTCCTTCCCCACCAGCTGGAGAAAACTATTAGCTCTAAAGCTTTTCATGAGACTGCACGTTCCCACTAGAATTTAATTCAAAATAAGGTCTACGCCTTCAATCCATTTGCACGTGTAACAGGCACATGTTCAAAAGTTGACGATGGTGTGGAAAATCAGTAGGGGGGAATTCGACCCACCCTGAGAGTCTTGCTAAATTGTGCAAAATACAAAATGCTAGCTCTATGTAGTGATTCCCACTCACTGGCCTCCTTCGAGGTATTAGGAAACACGGTGCTTATTAATGTCCTCTGACATCTACCTTTGGCAGGATTTCATTACCGGGGCTTATTGACGAATACGTCACCCACCGTCCGTGATCGATTACGCGGGCTTGGGAAAATGTACCCTGATCACCTCGCAGAATCCGGCCCCATACCTCCAGGGCTGGGGTCTTGTGCGAAAGTCTGATGGGGAACAGAGCTGAGGGGGTTGTTGGCAGACACATTATCACTGGACCCTTTTGAGGACATCTTCCCGTACCATGTGCAGAATTCCAACACGGGCAGACTATTCAGGAGGCTGAGGCAGGAGGCCCACAGAGTTGAGGCCAGCCTGGGCAACTCTGAGAGACTCTGTCTCCAAATAAAACATTAAAAGACTGGGGATGTAGTTAGTGGTGGAGCACTTGCCTAGTAATGTGTGACAACCTGGGTTCCACCCCCAGGAACACCCCTTCCCCACCCCCCTCATGTCCTCACAAATTAGATGGAGAGGCTGACATTTTGACAAATGGAGAGAGAATAAATGAAAGTTTAAGATTAGTCATCTTGGGATAAGTAATCAAGGCATATCCTAGAGGTCCACAATGCTGCCTGTCTACTCCTCAACTTATAAAATTAAAATACAACATATATTTGGCAGGGGGCAGTGCTGCACGCCTGTAAACCCAGCACCTTGGGAGGCTGAGGCAGGAGGATCTCGAGTTCAAAGCCAGCCTCACCCAAAGTGAGGCTGTAAGCAACTCAGTGAGAACCTGTCTCTAAATAAAATACAAAATAGGGCTGGGGAGGGGGCTCAGGGGTCGAGTGCCCCTGAATTCAATCCTGGGTAACCTCGCCCCCAAAAAAGAATATTCCAAAGACATGTTCTTAGGAGATATTTAAGAAAAATAATGATTTCTACAGCTCCCAAAACAGCATTCTTAAGTGGAACTGGCATTGATTGACTGCACAAACATGGTAGTGAGCCACTTACTAGCGTATCTTGGGGACGCTGTCTTGATTGCTGTGACCGCACCAGGAATTTGAACTGCCTCAGATTTTACACCTGCAACACCATTTTTTAACAAGTGAAAAAGGAAAAGGACATCTCAGCGTTATGAAGAAAATAGAGGAGTTCTTGACTAGCCGGTGGAATATCTCCCAGGAGGCTGGGTTCCGTACTCTGCAAATTGCTACACTGGACTATAACAATCCTCATGCCTACGTGATCCTTTAACAGAAAGTCACAGAAGTTGACAGGTACTTAATGTGGAACTCAGCTAGACTCCTTACATTACCTCTTCAGTTAAGCCTTGTGTGTCCGTCAGCTTTCCATTACTATAAGAAACGCCTGAGACAATAAACGTATGAAGACAAAAGGTTTCTCTGATTCACAGTTTTGAAATTTCTGCTCCATGACCAAGAGGCCCCATGGCCTTTGTGCTTGGTGGGATTGAATAGGGGAGCCAGGAAGTAAAGAGGAAGAGGAAGAGACTGGGGTCCCACAAGCTCCTGGTAACAGCTCTAATGATCTAAGGGCCTGCCGTTTGTCTTGACCTCTAAGAGGTTCCACAGCCTCCCCACAGTGGAAACCAATCGTTAGTGACAAAGCTTCCGACACATAGGGCTCGGGGGACCCTCATGTGCAGCATTGCACATTTTTTCCTCCAATCAGTTCTGTGCACACGAAAAACAAAGCAAAACTTTTCAACTTAGAAAGAAATTTAATACGGGCGTGGCAGACAGCTCTCTGACACTGTGACAAAACACCCGAGAGAAGACAACTGAAAAGGAGGAAAGGTTCAGGTTTATTATGGCTCACGGTTTCAGAAGATCAGAGCCCTCCTGAGCTAACCGCTTCCCTGGCGCCGACCTGTGGACATGGCTGCTTTGGGACCCAAGCCTGCAGCACCCGAGTCTTTGGGTCCAAACCCTAACAACAGGCTCCTTCTCTATTAGTCAAATCTAGGACTTCAGACCTGGATTGTTGAAGCTGTTATCCTTCATTGCTGCACCTGAACTATTTTATTGGTTTGCTCCTATGTTTTCCAATGTCTGTCTCATTCAACGAGACCCGGTGTCCCCTGAGGATGATTCCGGGTCTTTCCACTCGAGCTTACTACATTCTGAAATACCCAACACTTTGGAGAGCGCCGTGAAACACAGATTAAAGGAACGTGCACAATCTCATCACGCTCAGGTACGGTTCAGCGTAAGAGCCCCGCAGAGATGGCAAAAAAAAAAAAAAAATCCTTGTTTTCACAAAAGCAAGCAGACCAGTGGGAAATAAAACGCATCGACGGAAGCTTTCAATTCGATTTTACGCAAACCCACCTTGAAAAGCTTATTGGAACACGTACGGTAGGCCACAAGAGCAATTACAAATACAAACAGTTGTAGAGAGAGGGATGAATTGAAGCCGAAATGAAAATCACATGAAGAACAGAGAAACTCGAGACCAAGTGTTCTCTTAATTGCTCTCTTACCAGTGAGGTTTGCACACGGAAACAGCCTGAAATGTAGCAGTGATTTTACACGCTTGTTGCCGACAAGAGTTAATAAATGGTATGACATCAAATTGAAAAGCTTCTACACACAGCCAGGTAGACAATTAGGTGCGAGGAAAAAGGAACGTGCAGAACCTCTCTGCTAGCTCCTCTTTGGACCGAGGACTCATGTCTAGAACATGAAAAGAAATCAAAAAAAAGTTCACACCCCCCAAAATCAAAGACCCAATTCATAAACGGGCCAAGGAATGAAACAGACGATGCTCAAAGAATCCATGCCAAGGGCTAATGGAGACACGTAAAAAACGTCCAACACCATTCGCAACTGGACAAATGCCGGTCCAGAATCCACGGAGATGTCCTCTCACCCCAGCCAAAATGGCGGTCATCGTGAAAACAAATCATAACCAATGCCAGAGAGGATGGGGAGGAAAAAACGGCACGTGTACCCTGTTGTTGGGACTGTGAACTAGTACAAGCATTATGAAAATCAGTATGGGGGCTCCTCAAAAGAACCACCATATGACTGTGATCCTCCTTTGTATTTATTCTACAGAATTGACGTCACAGTACTATAGTGATCCACGCACACCCGTGTTTATAGCAGCAAGACTCACAGTAGCCAAACTATGGAACCAGCCTAGAAGTCCATCCGTGGATGAATGGATGAAGAAAACGTGGTCTATATATACACCGTGGAGTATTACTCAGCCATGAAGAAGAATGAAATTATGCCATTTGCAGGAAAATGGATGGAACGCGAGGCCATCGAGTTAAGTGAAATAAGTCAAACTCAGAAGGTCAAGGGTTGTATGTTTTCTCTCATATATGGAAGTTTGAGAGGTAAAAGGAGAAGAAAGTGGAAGGTCAGGGATCTCATGAAAATCAAAGGGAGATGAGTAAAGCCAAGAGGGAGAGATGGAGAGGGGGTAGTGCTGGGGAGTGATATTGGACAAATTATTTCGTTCGCGATGCAGCTGGAATACGTCGCACATTCTAGACAATAAGCCTAAGTTGTTGGCGCTAAGGGCTACTCTGCACCATCTTGTAACCGCTGCCCTGTTTCATGGATGTCTGAGATAATGTTTTTCTTAAAAATTCAATTATTGGCATAAGTCACTTCCTAGGAGGCACCTTACCCTTTACCATGCCTGTTCGTCACGTGCTCATCCCATCTGAGATGAGGGTTGGGGACGACTCGTTCTTCCTGACAAACTCTGCCTTGGGAAGAAGTCTCTTTTAGTCAGATTTTCATTGCTGTAACCAAAACTCCTGGTGAGAACCTCTTAGAGGAGGAAAAGTTTATTTTGGCTCAAGGTCTCAGGGGTCTCAGTCCACGGTCATCTGACTCCAAGACAGGAACAGCATGGCGGGAGGATGTCGTGGGGGGAAGATGCTCAGCTTGTGGTGACTTGGGTACCCAGAGAAAGTGACAGGGGACCAAGGGAAAGACAAGCTCTTCTAGGACATGCCCCTAGGGACCTAATTCCTAGATCCCAGCTCCCAGGAGTCTATGAACCCATCAAGTGGATTAATCCACTAATGTGGTTACAGCCCTCACGATCCAATCCTTTCTCCTCTGAACATTGCTTCATACATGAGCTTTAGGGTGAGGATGGGGATTGGACCCACCAGCTCAGAACCACAAACATACCTTCCATACCCCAAATTCCTTGACGCCCCTCTGCAGCCTGTGTATCTGGAACCTTCAAAAGAAAAAGAGGAAAGTAGTTCCTTCCAACCCGCCTACCATAAATCTTTCATTTGCACCAGGAAAGTTAGACCTTAAAGGCAGGAGAGATGTGCTGCGATCCACCTTGAATATTCATGGCCGAGACCTCTCCCTGTGGCGGCCTGCTTACCCTGGCCTTGCGTGGTGCACCGAGTTCTGAGAGGAGATGAAAGAGATGGAGCGACCGGCGGCGGGCGCTCTGGTTTGGTTTCTGTGATTCTGATGCATTATTAATTTTCTTAACCCAGGGGGGAAAAAAAAACACACCCCCATCTGCATGTCGGAATTAATCAGAATCCTTAATGGCATATTTAATTTGAGAACCGCCACACCATGACTTCTACCCAACAGAAGTGATTGCCGGGAAGGTCTGATTCACCGTCCACTAGGCTAGACGAATATTCGTACCTGGATATCGTATCTAATGATCTCAGACAAGCTTCCCGGCTAACTTTATGTCTACAAAGCCATTTACACTTGTTTTTCGTAATTGAAATTAATTGCAATAAATATGTGTCAAACCGTTAGACTCAGTCACCTAATTTTTAATGAAAAGATGGAGCTCTTTCTCATACTAATGAGATGGTTTTTTCCTGGTCTTACACATTTGTCCTTGGGTGTGCCTTTTCGTGACAGTTGGGTTTTTTCATAGGGCAAGGTCAAAGAGCTCCGTAGGATTCAGGATCAATCAACCCGCTAATGGGAAAATAGGAGCTAGACTCCACCATGTCACCAAAGCAGGTCCGGCAGAAGGGAGTAGACATGACCCTTTTTGGCTTTCCCATTCTGTACTGATGTGCATACAACCGGAGGCAACTAATGAGCAGACACAGACATCTTTGAGCTCTTTCTGCTCATGCCTAACTTACCCCAGGTTAGCCTGCTTCACCCTCTCTGCACAAAATCTATAACTGCCAATCACCCTGGAAGTCACACCCGTGGTCGCTGTATATGTGACGCACATAGAACTGTACGTTCTGAGGGTGCTGTGCTGCGTGGACCACGTAGGAGAGCCCCCAGGGTCACCCTGAAGTTTTCCATGTGGAATCTGAAATGCATTCCCTAGAACAGGTGGAGACTCTTTGTCCATAGAGCGAGAGACGGAGAAGCCTCGCGTCAAGGGGAACCATCTTGAAACCGAGGTATTCTTACCGTGTTGAACACTCCTGCTTAGAGCCTCCTGTTTAGGTTGCAGAGGCTGGCCTCGAACTTGTAGCCCTCCTTCCTCAGCCTCCCGTATTCCTGGGATCACCAGTGTGCACCACCATGCTTGGTTGGTAGAATGTCTTTTAAGAATGTAACGGGCTAAAGCTGTCACCCTAAATTCTGGTCTTCACCCAGCTCAGGCTGCTATTCATACAGGGTAGGATTTGGGAGCCTTGGAAAAGAGTGAGGTACTCCCCACTAACTCCTGCAGCAATTAAAGGAGTGTCCACCTGGGCCCTGGGGACCCCAGTTTGTACATACGGCCTTGGTTCCCACTCTGCTCTGGTCCTGGCCTCCTGAAACTCACACTTTGCCTGCTACCACATACCTTTCTGTTTAGCTAGAATATTCTCCCTGGGCTTCTCTGATCTTCTGGAAGGATAGGAACTAACAATCACATGGTTGGTCATTGTTGGGGGGAAGGTAAATGGTGTGGCACCAGACATTCCTATATCCTCTCCCGGCCCCCAGTGCCGCCATTTTCCCCCGAGACAGGTGTCTTGTGCACACTGGCTCCGGAAGGGCCCCAGATGTAGAGTCAAGGAGACTAAGTTATGGAATCTCTCGGTCAAACTCGTATTTAGTCATATTCTCGCTGTACAATCCTATGGATTTAACTTCATCTGTTAAAATCTCACCTTCCTCAATGGTCAAATCTGAATTATTGCCACCTGCCTATACGACAAGGTTGGTAGGAGGCATCAGTGTTGCATGGCCAAGTGCCCAGGACACGGTCCATTCTCCATAAATACCTCTTCTTCCGAAGACTCACTCAACCTCCTGTTCCCAGAAGCATCTCGACCCACAGTCTCGGATCCCCATTTGGGCTCAGAATGCCTTTTCGCAGTGAAGCTCCTGAGATCCCCAGGTTGACAAGAAAATCGGACCTCACAGTCTTTATTTTTTATTTTTTTTTTATTTTTGACATTGATTTCAAAGTGAGTCTCCTTAATATTCATGGTTTTCAAGGTCAGTGGAGAATCCTGTTGATTCCCACGACTCGGGTTGATTAGAGTGAAGGGTTTTTGACTTCATCACTCGCAGCTGCTTAATGCCTGGAGAATTAATGAAGGGAAGACGGCGTGATCGGGGCCCAAGGATCGATGATTAGAGTGGCATGATTGAAGAGTTTTTCACGTGCTGGGGGAAAATTCCGTCTACCGCCTGCCCTTTAATGCAGCGGTGTTTTTCCTCCTATCTATTAGCAAAGTGCTGTTTCTGCCGATGGAGTTAGTTTTTCACTTGGAGAGGGAACCATGTGTCAGTCATAGCTGCACAGCCGAGTTGGAGTTCAGAAGGTTTCATCTAATGGGTGGGTAAGGAAAAGATGGGTGCATGGGGCAGGGGAAGAGAGAGGGAGGTTGGGAGGAGGATAAAAGAGGAGGGGAGATGGAGAGATGAGAAAGCAAGCTCCAAGAGTTTTTCTTGAGCAGAAAACAAATAGATTCGTCTATGCTGGGCTCCCCCTAAGCCTGCTCCTCAACCCAGCATGCGGGCACAGAATCACTAGTGAACCTGGAAGAGCATTTTCAAATTGCATTTCTTCATTATTCTGCATACCTTCAGGAGTCTTGCTTTCCACCAGAAGCCACCAAAAAAAAAACCCACTACAGTCTCTTTTTCTTGCAAAGTCTTTACATGGCTGAATTCTTGTCCTGCTGATATCGTGAGCCCCTCCTGGAAGTCGGAGATCCAGCTTGTTTTTCAACGTGCTCTATTGAAGTCCATGGAAAATATGCCATGGGTAGACTTTTGTCGATCCACCTGCTTTAATGCCCTGATAAAGGTCAGTTGTGGAGTGGAAGGACATGGACCTATCCCCTCTGTTTTAATCCATTTTAGTTCTCATTCCTCTCCATCTAAGAAACTGCTGAATTCTCTAGCTGAGGACGGTACATAGACCATTTTTTTGTTTGTTTGTTGACATCCTGATCAGTGTAAACACACACGGGACACAGGGACACTCTGCAGACCCCCGACCTTGGGTGTCCTTAACAGAGCGAGCTAGGATGAGGTCTAACAGAGAAGTTAGAGCCAGAGTGGATTTAAAATATTAAATAAGATCTCGGAGGAAGGCAATCTCAAGCCGAGCTAGATATTTCTAGCTCATCTTCGTCGTTGATAGTAAGGAGGCTACTTTGATGTGTCCACTGGGGAGTCTCCTCTCTGTGAAGAGCCATTCAGTGATGAAAAATCACAGTTCTATTCTGCATCTAAGAATTCTGTCTTACGTCCATACTCCCTCTCCCTCTTTCCACTCTCTGTGAAATCCCCTCTAATTTTGAGTAATCACAAGTCAGTTTTTTTAATCAAAATCCAATTAAATAAAAAAAAAAGAGCGTGCCTTATTTTCTTTTTTTTTTATTAGTTCTAATTAGTCGTACATGACAGCAGGGATGTATTTCAATTCATCGTACACAAATGGAGCACAGCTTTTCATTTCTCTGGCTTTACACGACGTAGAGTCGCACCATTCATGTGATCATTCGTGTACCTAAGGTGATGATGGACATCTCATTCCGCCATCTTTGTTACCCCCATGCCCTGCCCTCCCTTTCATTTGCCCTATCTAAATTCCCCCATGTGCCCCTCCGCCCCCATTATGAATAGCACCCACTTATCAGAGAAAACATTTGGCCTGATTATTTGCAATGATAACGATGATGTCTAATACACATCCAGCCCATATTAGGACGTAGGTACTCATCAATTTGCAGAGACGACATGATTCCATGTTGGTTAGCTTTCCTTGCTGTAACAAAGACACCTGAAGAGAACAGTTTAGCAAGAGAAAACTGTATTTGGGCTTATGGTTTCAGAGTTCCTAGCCCATGATCATGTGACTCCAATGCTCTTGGATTTAGCTGAGCCAGGACATCATGGTGGACGGGGATGCTCAGGTCATGGCAGCCAATGGTGAAATAGAAAGGGACAGTAATGAGAAGTCCAGCCATATCCACCTCCCCAGAGTTACCACCTATAGCTTTTCAAATCATTAACCCAACAGGTGGATTAATCCACTAATGAGGTTAGAGTTCTCATGATTAAATCATTGCCTTAAAGCTCCACCTCTGGCCCCTGCTGCCTTACAATGACTTCAACACCATCGCTTTGGGGAGACATTCCAGATCTAAATCATAACTGAAAGAACAATCAAGGCTTGCCACCAGAGAAAATGCCCGCTTATTGAGGAACAGCTCTGCATATTTATAGAGCCGGGGGTGGTTTGACAGTTGGCATGCGGTGCATTTTGATTGGTGGGTAGGGATCAGGTGAGCCAGCAGGGCTAGTCTGATTGGTGAATAAGGATCATGTGAGCAACAGGGCTCTGATTGGTGGGTAAGGATCATGTGAGCCAGTAGGACTAGTCTGATTGGTGGGTAAGGATCATGTGAGTCAGCAGGGCTAGTCTGATTGGTGGGTAAGGATCATGTGAGTCAGCAGGGCTAGTCTGATTGGTGGGTAAGGATCATGTGAGTCAGCAGGGCTAGTCTGATTGGTGGGTAAGGATCATGTGAGCCAGCAGGGCTAGTCTGATTGGTGGGTAAGGATCATGTGAGCCAGCAGGGCTCTGATTGGTGGGTAAGGATCATGTGAGCCAGCAGGGCTCTGATTGGTGAATAAGGATCATGTGAGCAGCAGGGCTAGTCTGATTGGTGGGTAAGGATCAGTGAGCCATCAGGGCTAGTCTGATTGGTGGGTAAGGATCATGTGAGTCAGCAGGGCTAATCTGATTGGTGGGTAAGGATCAGTGAGCCAGCAGTTCTAGTCTGATGGGTGGGTAAGGATCAGTGAGCCAGCAGGGCTCTGATTGGTGAGTAAGGATCATGTGAGCCAGCAGGGCTAGTCTGATTGGTGGGTAAGGATCAGGTGAGCCAGTAGGGCTAGTCTGATTGGTGGGTAAGGATCATGTGAGCCAGTAGGGCTAGTCTGATTGGTGGGTAAGGATCATGTGAGCCAGCAGGGCTAGTCTGATTGGTGGGTAAGGATCAGGTGAGCCAGTAGGGCTAGTCTGATTGGTGGGTAAGGATCATGTGAGCCAGTAGGGCTAGTCTGATTGGTGGGTAAGGATCAGTGAGCCAGCAGGTCTAGTCTGATTGGTGGGTAAGGATCATGTGAATAAATACTTGCTGAATGAATGAATGCATGTGTAAGAAGCTATGCTTGGAAGTCTGGCAATGAGAAATTAACAAATGCAAGCCGGTCACCCCCTGATGTTAGCCCTCGGAGACCCTCTTCCAATTTAGGACTTGCACAAGGGAACTTTGTAATAAAGGTGCATTGTTTGAAGCCAGGAGGTTGCAGTAATTAGTTGAGCAGCAGAAGGGTGTTAACACAATGAGCTCATCTCCTCGGATCCTTTTCTTTGCTTGAATGTCTTTTATGCACACAATAAAGAAGCCTGAGGGCATTAGATGGTCCCTACTGACCCTCAAGGACAGAGCCCCAGCGGGGGGCTGTTGGAGATGTTTAAGATGTCCAAGGTCACCTGACCCTTTGAGCCACATGCACACTGGATTCTGTGCCTCTGGTTGAGCTGGGACCTAAATTCTATAGTCCAACTGCTTTCCCTGCCCAAAAGGAAATCCATCAGGTTTCACGTCCCAAGAAAGAGGTTCTATTTATCGATGGCCATTCTGGGAATTCGGATGTGCCCTTTTACCAGAAGTGGTACCTCGGAAAGACATCTCGAGGAGACTTCAAAATAGCTGGAGTCGAACATTGAGCGTGCCTTTACCCTGGTGTATGTTTCCTGGGCTCACCCACCTTCACCTCCCTCTTTCCCCACAGAAGTCCATGAATTGTTTCTGCAGAAATATAAAAGACATTAATGCCAATGGAACTGCGTCTATCATCTCATCTTTTTTCAGTGTTCCCTGTTGAAAAATGACTCTGTTCGATCGTCATCAATAATTATGACATTTCTGAGTCGGATAAAAACCCGCCACCAGTGTACGACCTTCAAGGATTCGTGGGGATATGGAGGATTCCATGCTTCAGGATCTATTTTATTTTTTTTTCTTTTAGATCATGTATATACAGCTACATTCTTTGTTTGGCCGTGGAACACACCAGAGATGCTTTGGATTTCTGTGCAATGAGGGAGTTCCAGCTGTGCCCCCCGAATTTAACATAAAGGGGTGGGTATTTCTCTCCCCTTGGCTCTAATCCAGCCCTGCACACACTGGAGCTGACCCTGGTTTGAAACGGGGACTTCTGATAGAAGGGAATCAGAGACACAGAGAGACTGCAGTTCAAACTTCCTGATCCTGGGGCACAAATCAAACCCCCAAATCCAGACAGTCTTATCTTGAAACTCACTTTAAAGCCCAACCTAGATGAACGAACAGGCGAGTTTTGATCTAGCAGAATCCCTGTTTTCCAAGCCCACAAAGAAATTTTGCCCATTTTGGCTGGTGTGAGAGCATGGATATTGCTAAAATTCACCTTATCCCACTCTTTAAAATTGCTGCAATCTGTGTGTGGGGGGGGGAAATTAAACGATTAAAAGAGATAGAGTAATAGATATTAGCAAATATCCACATGATGAAAGTAGTTGAGCTGATTTCTATGTGTTCAAAAGTTCTATTGATCCGATGTAAAGACTTAAAAAGGGAGACTCCACCAAGCCAATGGGATGAACGATGCAGTTGTAGGGAAATCCCCTGGACCAGGAGCTCTTGGGCTGTTCAATAGGAAAAGCTCACGAGAGGCAAATCTGCTTTGTCATTCAGAGGGCAAGAGCTGGTATAGTTTTGCTAATTACAATGACATTCGGTGAGGAGCCAGAAAAACAGTGATTTGCAGGGTGGATCTCAGAATAGAGACGCTGGGTCCTGATGTTCCTTGCCCGTGTCCAATCCTAGGGTGTGTGTGCAAGCTGCCTGTAAGTGATGTGGGTTGTGCACTCAAGACTGGATCAACAGGAGTCTCAGGGCAGATGTCATAGAGAACTAGCAGAGCCCAAGGGTGAAGGTTTCCCATATGAAGAAATGACACGCCTTCAATGGGAATGCTAATTATGCCGGCTTCCATCATTACCGTGTGCACACGTCTTGAATCGTCATCCTGTACCCCATAAATGTGTCCAGCTATCGTATGTAAATCGAAAATTTAAAAAATAATAAGATAATAAATACTCAGAACTTTAACTTTTAATGAGCGCACCAGTTACCGGAGGTTAACCAGAGTCCAAAAGAATAAATGGGAAATTACAGAAATACACGATCCATGAGTTTGAAATGGTATACTGTTCCGAGTACAATGATAAAAATCTTTTGTTTTTCCCTCTCGGTTTCACCTGGAACATGTCCAATGTATCCACACTGTATATACTACCCACCTCTTAGTTACCACCTTGGTTTTTTTTTTTTTTTCATCTCTCTGTCCAATGTATCCACACTGTATACACTACCCACCTCTTAGTTACCACCTTGGTTTTTTTTTTTTTTTTTTTTTTTTTTTTTATCTCTCTGTCCAATGTATCCACACTGTATACACTACCCACCTCTTAGTTACCACCTTGGTTTTTTTTTTTTTTCATCTCTCTGTCCAATGTATCCACACTGTATATACTACCCACCTCTTAGTTACCACCTTGGTTTTTTTTTTTTTTTTTTTTTTTTATCTCTCTGTCCAATGTATCCACACTGTATACACTACCCACCTCTTAGTTACCACCTTGGTTTTTTTTTTTTTTCATCTCTCTGTCCAATGTATCCACACTGTATACACTACCCACCTCTTAATTACCACCTTGTTTTTTTTTTTTCATCTCTCTGTCCAATGTATCCACACTGTATACACTACCCACCTCTTAGTTACCACCTTGTTTTTTTTTTTTCATCTCTCTGTCCAATGTATCCACACTGTATACACTACCCACCTCTTAATTACCACCTTGTTTTTTTTTTTCATCTCTCTGTCCAATGTATCCACACTGTATACACTACCCACCTCTTAGTTACCACCTTGGTTTTCAGATCCACTGTTCTGGTGGTATCGAGGTGCTGTGTCCAAGTTACCCTGACTTAGTAGGCTGATGCTACACCATAATGTCCACATCATTTATCTCCCTTCACCTCTTCACATTATCTCAGTATCATCTCACTTCATCACAAGAAAAAGGGTGAGCGTAGTACAGTAAAGATGTTTTGAGAGAGAGGTCACATTCACGTGACTATCTTTAAGGTACATTGTTACGGTTCTTCAGTTTTATTATTAGTTATTGGTGTTGATACTTTGTTGCACCTAAATTATAAATTTTACCAGAGGTATACATTTTCTGATGTATGTATGTATATACTCATATATATGTATATATACATCAGAAGAAATAAAATATATGTAGGATTTATTGCTATCTGTGGGGTCAGGCATCTGATAGGCATGTAGATTTTCGTGTGTGTGCTGTTCAATATTTATTGTGGCTGCCTAGGTGGTAAGAAATGCTTTGGGGACTGTAGCTCTGATATTCCCCAACTGTATCACAACACGCCATGCAATATTTAGATTAAAGAAATGAATCCTGAATTCCATTTATTGCTATCTGTGGGGACCAGGCATCCAGTGAGAATTTTGGAATATGTCCCCTGCAGGTCAAGAGGGGGCTCTTGCACATGCTAAATGCACACTGATAGGCTTTTTGTGACCTGCATGACCACACGTGTTTTGAACATGACCTTTTTTTTTAAATATTCACTTTTTAATTGATGCATTAAAAACAAAATGTGCACATTGATAGGGTACCATATTATATTTTAATGCATTATCTTATAATGGTTAAACATTCATCTCCTTCAACAGGTATCATTTCTTCATGGTGTAAACTTTCGAAAGCCTTTTTTTTTTTTTTTTTTGTAGCTTTTTGGACCGTGTCTGTTATCTCCTCACCCTGCAATGCCCAAGCCCCTGGCTCCTATCTTACTGTAACCCAGACCCCATCAATCAGCATCTACCCAGGCACACCCTCTTCCTCTCCGCAGCCTTTGGTATACTGACCATTGGCCACGAGGGATTCCCCTTACTCTGATCCTACCCTTAATTCTGATTTGCAACGGTTACTTGTGAGTTTGCTCTTGCTGACAGAGCAAACGCCTGACTTTGGGTTTGCTACTTCATCCAGGACTTCAAACTTTTAGACAAATGAAATGGGGGTGGGGTGGGGTGGGGTGGGGTGGGGTGGGTGGACATTCTTTAATTCCTCCCAGCAAAACTGTAGGGAAATCTGAGTACACGATTTCACTGGTTTTTCAAACACCATGGCAACCACCATGTTCACGTCCATCATATCGGATTATCGTTGCTTCTAGACATTCTGAATTAGCCCCTATGTAAACCCTTTGTTTATTTCTGGCAATGTATGTCTTTACCTCAAAGTCAGGAGCATTCAAATAAATCCAATAAAGGTGGTAGGAAAAAAAAATCTCCCGGGGCTGCAGAAAATGAATTGACAAATGCAAACAGGTATTTGAAAAATCGTCCATCCATCCCAGCACGGAGCCTCTGATAGACTTGTACACATTTGTGTGTGTGTGTGTGTGTGTGTGTGTGTGTGTGTGTGTACTGTTCAATATTTATTGAGGCTGCCTGGGTGGTGAGAAATGCTTTGGGGAATGTAGCTCTGATATTCTCCAATTGTATTTCAACACGTGTTGCAATATTTAGATTAAAAAATGGATTCTCTATTTCAAATTCACCACAAGTATCATAAGAGATTTTATTGGAAGGTACTAAATGCAGAAGATACCGCGTATGAAAGTCTGCGTGGGCAGAAGACGCTTGCTTAGCCTTTCATCTTGCATGAGCAAAGACTCCAGCTACATCCACAGCATTGGTTGGATCGCCCTTTGCACAAAAAGAGAATGTGAACACAATCTTAAAAACCAAGGAACTCATAAATGTAAGACTGTCTTTGGCTCTTGGTCGAGGGGCCTAATAAATAATTTATATTAATGTGTAGAAGAGATGGAATTTACATACTTTCTCTCTTATCATTAGCAGAGAAAAGTTTCCATTCTTTATGAAGCTATTCAATTTCCCCGTTTTTTGGCTACAGAGCTTGACTATGAATTAGTGCTTTTTAATAGAGCAGCCAGGGTGGTCTTTGAAGAATCGGATTCCTGAGAAAAAGAGGGTTTGTGCAAAAGCAGAGCAAACCGACAGTATATTAACCCTGTACCTCAAATCCCCAGATGTTTACCAGTGTGTCAACACCCGTTTGTCATGGGGGAGGACTCTGGGAGTAGCAGCTGTGTCCTCTGCCCTGCCTGGGTGGGGTTGCAGAGAGATATTCTGTTGCTTGGAGATTCTGACCTCCAAACCCTGTTTTAAAAGGATCACCTGATTAGGCCAGGCTCACCCAAACTATGCTGCAGACTGATGAACTCCAAGTCAACTAAAAAGGAGAACCTCAACTATACGTGCAAAACCAGTTCACTTTCACCATGAAACATAACTGTGTTTTAAAATTTTATTTAAAAACAGTTTATGTACACATGATATTTGTACATATTCAGGAGGTGCAATGTTATGTTTTAATTCCCATATACATTGGGTAATGATCAACAGGATAATCAGCCATATCTATCTTCTTAATTTTTATCATTTGTTTATTATGAGTCCATTCAAATTCGTCTTGCCCAACTATTTGGAGAACAGAGTACAATATGGTCGATTATTCACCCTGCTGGGACATGAAGCACCCAACTGATTTTTTCCTGTTAATTAATATCATTGAACCTATTTATTTCCCCCTGTTCCTGGTAACCACTGTTCTTCTCTCAACTTCTGTGAGGTCAACTGTGTTGGATATACCCCATCTTCTTGATCTTCACTAATGCTATCAAATTCTGTGAGGTCAACTGTATTAGATACACCACATCTGCTTGATCCATCCATCTTGACGCATCCCTCAACTTTCCCAGTGGACTCAATGGATTGAATATACTGTCTCCTTGATCCATCCATCTTGACCCAGTCTCCATTTCTGTGAGGTCAACTGTGTTGGATATACCCCATCTCCTTGATGCATCCATCTTGACCCAGTCTCCATTTCTGTGAGGTCAACTGTGTTGGATATACCCCATCTCCTTGATCTATCCATCTTGACCCAGTCTCCATTTCTGTGAGGTCAACTGTGTTGGATATACCCCATCTCCTTGATCCATCCATCTTGACCCAGTCTCCATTTCTGTGAGGTCAACTGTGTTGGATATACCCCATCTCCTTGATCTATCCATCTTGACCCAGTCTCCATTTCTGTGAGGTCAACTGTGTTGGATATACCCCATCTCCTTGATCCATCCATCTTGACCTAGTCTCCATTTCTGTGAGGTCAACTGTGTTGGATATACCCCATCTCCTTGATCTATCCATCTTGACCCAGTCTCCATTTCTGTGAGGTCAACTGTGTTGGATATACCCCATCTCCTTGATCCATCCATCTTGACCTAGTCTCCATTTCTGTGAGGTCAACTGTGTTGCATATACCCCATCTCCTTGATGCATCCATGTTGACCCAGTCTCCATTTCTGTGAGGTCAACTGTGTTGCATATACCCCATCTTTTGATCCATCCATCTTGACCCAGTCTCCATTTCTGTAAGGTCAACTGTGTTGCATATACCCCATCTTTTGATCCATCCATCTTGACCTAGTCTCCATTTCTGTGAGGTCAACTGTGTTGCATATACCCCATCTTTTGATCCATCCATCTTGACCATTCTCCATTTCTGTGAGGTCAACTGTGTTGCATATACCCCATCTTTTGATCCATCCATCTTGACCTAGTCTCCATTTCTGTGAGGTCAACTGTGTTGGATATACCCCATCTCCTTGATCCATCCATCTTGACCCAGTCTCCATTTCTGTAAGGTCAACTGTGTTGCATATACCCCATCTTCTTGATCCATCCATGTTGACCCAGTCTCCATTTCTGTGAGGTCAACTGTGTTGGATATACCCCATCTCCTTGATCCATCCATCTTGACCTAGTCTCCATTTCTGTGAGGTCAACTGTGTTGGATATACCCCATCTCCTTGATCTATCCATCTTGACCCAGTCTCCATTTCTGTGAGGTCAACTGTGTTGCATATACCCCATCTTTTGATCCATCCATGTTGACCCAGTCTCCATTTCTGTGAGGTCAACTGTGTTGCATATACCCCATCTTTTGATCCATCCATCTTGACCTAGTCTCCATTTCTGTGAGGTCAACTGTGTTGCATATACCCCATCTTTTGATCCATCCATCTTGACCATTCTCCACTTCTGTGAGGTCAACTGTGTTGTATATACCCCATCTTTTGATCCATCCATCTTGACCTAGTCTCCATTTCTGTGAGGTCAACTGTGTTGCATATACCCCATCTTTTGATCCATCCATCTTGACCTATTCTCCACTTCTGTGAGGTCAACTGTGTTGCATATACCCCATCTTCTTGATCCATTCATCTGTCAGTAGACATTAATTTTGATTCCATAGCTGGATGTCGTAAGTAGTGCTGCATTTCACATGGGAGTTCAGGTGTCTTTTCAACATGCTGAGGAAATATCACTTTTTATTTCCATCTTACAGATGGGGAAGCTGGTGTTTTATAAGTATGACCCAGGACCCTCAAGGTCAGATAGCTGAAAAGGTATTATGAACCCTGATAGGTCTGTCTACAACCTCTATGGTCACTCATGAACCAAAGTTACCACTCAGTTTGGTATTGGCGTCTCGTGGGTAGAGATCAGAGATGCTGCTGTACATCCTACAATGCACAGAACAACCCCTCACAGCGACGGATCATCTGACCCAAAATGTCCGTAGTGCCAATATCGTTGGCAGTTGAGAAATTCTGTACCAATCCTGTACTAATTTAAACTCTATTATTCAAACTTTGCTTTTAAAGAAAAAAGAAAAGAAAAGAAAAAGAACGTGCCCTTTTTTTATTCTTCAGATTTTTTGTGGATATAAATATTCACCGCGGATGGCTGCAGCACTTACTCCAATTCATTTTTTTTTTTTTGTAATTCTCGCCTCCTACTTCTTTATGCTTGCTTCCCCTGTGGGTAAATGTTTTGCTGCTACAAATTTGTTTATTGTTGTTTGTTATTTCTCTGTGTTTTGCTCTCGATTCTGCGGCTCTGGGATACTTCTGAGGGGTGCGGCACAAAATAAATAAGAATAATGACGATGTTTACAGTACTTATCTCTGGCAATTTCAAGAGCCTCGTCTGGAAAGGAGACAGAGAAATAAATGGCAGAAGCACTTACTTTGCATCTTTGTGTTCTGCCTATAAATAAGCACGGGGTGGCTTTCCCCCCTGGAGTGCATCATTCGGAGCCGGTTTCTCTGGGGGACGTCGGTGTTGAGTGGTGGGATGCGATTTGCCCTTGAACACGTTCAATTTGTCTTCATTCTGCCGTTTATTCTGTTAATGAGAAAGGGTTATAAGATTAATAACCAGTCATTGCTAATGCATTCAATGGATGGCTCGTGAGCTTGATGAGAGTCTAAAGGGATATAAATGATCGGTTCGCACCAATCCTACCAGGCCCTTGATGGAATGTGCAGCTCACAGAGCACTCCAGACTACAATGGTCTTTTAATGATTTCCAGAACCATCCGCACATCAGAAATGCAATTATCGCCAATGTGCATAGTCAATTAACTATCTTGGAGTGGGGGGGGGAGATGCTATTAATTACAATAATGCTAATCGTGCGAGTGGATTCTCCTTGAACGCATAGAATAACAGGAACATGGAATCGCTGTCATTCAATCCAAATTTTAGGACGGCTCAGGGTTTTGCCGTGGCCAAAGGATTTTGATTTTCACAACTGGGCCATACTTTCTGCCTTTGGAACCAGATTTGCCGATAATTGATATTTTGACCAACTTTCCTTAGTCTCTCTTTCTGCTTCCTCTCCCACCCTGTCAAATAGCCCCCCATTATATATGCAAGGGAGATATATTCCAAAAGCCCTCAACGGTTGTTAGAAACCATGGTTTGCACCCAACTTTATGCATTCTATTTTTTTTTCCCTCCCTTACACATGCCGACGATGCAGTTTACCTTGTACAATAGCCCAGTAGTTCTAACGTTCTCGTCTGCAGGCCCAGTTACCCAGCGCCACGACTTGGAACCATAGTTGATGCATTTTGCAGTTCTTGTAACAGGTCTTTCTCCTTCTCCCCGCCCCCCCTGCCACGGTGATACGCCATGTCATCAAATCCCTGAGATGGAGTCTTCTTTTAATATATTCTGACAAAGGGTCTCAGTTGGTTTTCTGTGACTGTAACAAAACACCACAGACCAGGTAATTTATGAAGAATGGAAGTTACCTGGCTCCCAGTTCAGGAACACGGTGCTGGCATTGGGGGTGGTGGGTCTTCCTGGTGTGTTAGCGCGTGGGGGAGCAGGTGTGCCAACGGGGGTCTCTCTTCCTCTTCTTGTAAAGCCACTAAGGGGGCCCTACCTTCATGACCTCATCTAATCTTAATGACCTCCCCCAATCCCCACCTTCAAATGGCATTTACATATGAATTTGAGGTTTAAGTCTCCAACCCCTAAACTTCTTGGGGGCATATTCGAACCATAACATGTGTCACCTCGTATTATAATGAGTTGGGTTTTTAAAGAAAATCTCCATAAATACTGTGGGACATTAGGTGAGCATTCAATCAATTTTGGAAATAACAGATATATACTATTTTATCAAGACATCTTTGATTTTCTTTTCTTTTTTTTTTTTTTTTTTAAATGCCTCCTGGTTTGGAAGCAACCAGGGTCCAAGACGTGAATTCAGAAAACTGACCTCACACCTGGGTTGTGAGATTCAGGTCGCCGTTTCCAGATGACTCTGTGCCATCAATTTTAAGAGGTCCCAACTCATCTTTCAGGTCCCCTGCGTTCACGTCATGTTCTACCGATTTCTCCACGGTCACCGGGTACTCACTGGATCATGAAAAACAGAAAAAGCACCCCGTTTTAAATTGAAAAGTTTCGCCATTTGGAAAAGGTGAAAAACAAATGCCCATCGGTAATTTTTTCTGCTCATTAGTAAAATACAATAAAAACCTACATGGAAGATGTATTGGTTTGGGGGAACCATTTTATTTGTCTTCTGACAGATGTCTTAGGAGTTTTCACACAACGGCAATAATACCACCTCCGTTGAATGCTACCTTTATCTCATTTGCAAGACTGAAATTTTTATTTTTTTTTTATTTTTATTAGTTCTTTTCAGTTATATATGACGGGAGCGTCCATTTTGACATATTTATACAAGCGTGGAATGTATCTCATTCTCTCTCTTTTTTTTTTTTATTTATATGTGACAGCAGAATGCATTGCGATTCTTAGGACACAGAGAGAGCACGATTTTTCCATATCTCTGGTTGTGTACATAGTTTTATAGTCCCACCCTCCGTGCCTGGGTTTTAGACTGATTTTTAGCAGGACAAAGATCTGTTGGGAAAGAAGAGGAAGAAGAAGAGGAGGAAGTAGGAAGGGTTGGAGAAGACTGAGAATCTTCAGGAGTTTGCTGTAAGTGCCTTGGATCTGGCAGTAGAGATTTCTAGAGCTGAAAACCTTCGTGGCTTAAAACGACGCACATTTATCATCCCAGTTTCCCAGGCCCAGAGTCCCCCTGGCTGGGCAGGTATCTCAGGGTCAGTCCTTCACGGGCTACTTGCAGGCGTTGGCTTGGGTGGCCTGTCCACTCAGGCCTCGGCTTGGTATGATTATGTCAAAAGGAAACCCAATGTTATGTACGACTATATTGCACTAATAAAAAGCATCAATGAAACACACCCCTTAAAAAACCTACAAAAGGACCAAAACGCCGGGTACGGTGGTGGTGCACACCTCTCATCTCAGCAGCTTGGGAGGCTGTGGCAGGAGGATCTCGAGTTCAAAGCCAGCCTCCACCAAAGGGAGGCCCTCAGCAACTCAGGGAGACCCTGTCAATAAAATGCAAAATAGGGCTGGGGACGGGGCTCAGGGGTCGAGGGTCCCTGACTGAGTTCAATTCCTCGTACAAAAAGAAGAAAAAGAAAAACTAAATAAGAAAGTAGAAAATGAAGGCTCCTCTCCCTCTTGCTATAATTCATGTACTCAGAAATGTTACGGTGAGCACCTAGTAGGTCTCAGACACGCATCATGCTGAGACGTTGAGTTCCCAGGACCAGACAACAAATAAAACCCGACCTCTGCTCTTCAGTTCTCTCGCCAGCTAGTTCTAATTGCCTCAGGTGATTGCAGTTGTCGAATGCCATTAAAATCCGATCACAATAAGTGTTTTCAGCCTGTCCAGACACGGAAAGGCTTTAATAAAACGAACCTCCGTCTCCTGAGAAAAATGGACCTCTTTCGTGTTCTTTGAGTACACACTTTCTCGGGGTGAATCTCAAAAATAAATGAAGACGTGATTCAGAAAGAGAGAGAGGGAGTCCATTAGCAAGATGGACGTGGCACTTCTTAGAAGCGAACCGGGAAGCAACATGCACGGCTTCTGCAATATTCTTGTAAAGGCGAGTCCTGAAGTTCCAGCCACAGCGGAGGAGAGGGGAATCACAAGAAGAGGCGAATTCAAGACCTTGGGGCTCCTGTGGGACACTCCAAGCCAGCTCCTTATCCCAGACAGGAAGGGGAATGGAGGTTGGGAGGAAACCCAAGTGGGAGATATAGGAAGGGTGGTCTCAGTGGGAGCTGCGTTCAAGGGAAGCAGGTTCTCGGTCACCTGCATCGGCTGAGCTTTGAGATGACCGCGGGGTAACAAACTCACCAGCAACAAGATTCAGCTCCATTTGGCAGGAAATATCATAGCTCACCCCCTGGGTTCCCTGGGTGATGAGTGATCCACTCCCTGAGCCCCAGGGAGAGGCAGGGCGGGGTCCTTTGGGAATTTGTGCAGTCTTCTTTTCTACCATCTGTCCCTGGACAGCGGCTGTCAAAGAGGATGCCTGTGGGTGGTATTTCACAGCCATGAACCATTCGTCGGGCTTCTTCCCCACATGAGGTCGAGGGACGCTAAGCAAAATTACACCTTCTCTTCCCCTTGGATTCTTATAACCAAGAGAGATTGGGATGCAGAAATTAGCAAAAAAAAATGTACTTTGGGAAGTTGAGAAAACATCAGCTTGTTGTTATGGAGGGTAAAGCTCCGTTAGCTAGGAAAGGAGGGGAGAGACACTCTCTCGGGCCAGGCCGCTGTATTGTTTGCTCAACTGTAATGAGGATTTTAGACACGGAGGGTCATTTCCATATCAGTGGCCAAAGCAGGGCATGACTCATTCAAGAGCAGGGAGTCCAGGGGCTGCTGAAGGGAAATTGGATTTCTTGTTGATGATATTTAGAGTCGCAGGCCGGCATAAACAGCTCCAGAGAAAATGTTTTTAAAGGGGAAAATTGGAGGGTGGAGCGACCACAAAAATGTGGATGTGTAACCGATGTGATTCTGCAATCTTTGTAATGTTTTGAACAACCAATAAAATAAATAAATTAAAAAAAAAAAAAAGAATGGAGGGCGGAAGAAGTTTGGAGACACCAGGAGGTGAAGTCTCAAGAGAGAAGAAAAGGTACTACGGGAAGGCTATTTCACAGGATGCATCCTTCTCTGTGAAAATGGCTGATTTATTTAGACAAAAGTTTCCTCAGTGAGACTAAAGACGTAAGAAAATGCTAAAAGTTTATCTGTTCAAAACTCAAGTGAAGCCAAGAGTGGTGGTGCGTGCCTGTAATTCTAGCTGCTCAGGAGGCTGAGGCAGGAGGATCGTGAGTTCAAAGCCAGCCTCAGCCAGAGCGAGGCCCTAAGCAGCTCTGTGAGACCCTGTCTCTGAATAAAATGCAAAATAGGGCTGGAGACGGGGGCTCAGTGGTCGAGGGTCCCTGAGTTCAATCCCTGGTACCTCCCTCTGCAAAACAAAAAACAAACAAACAATAACAAAAGCCTCAAATGAAGAAGAGGGAAGGTACACTCCTCTGAAGACATTGGTGGAGACATGAACACCTGAGCTTGGCTGGTGTGGTGTTAAGGGAAGCTGGAGCAGATGGGGAAGCCCAGGATCCTCAGGGTCTGGTAGAACGACTTGCTCCATCAAGTTGAGAATCCCAAGCGCTCCACACTCCAGAGTAAAAAGTCAAAACGGCCACAGTGAGAATAAGTCGCCCTCCACCCCGAACAACTAGAAGTCTTCAAATTATGTTGAGCAGAGTTCAACGACTGCGACGCTTGAGAAGTCCCCAAAAGCTCATGTGTGACAAAATGCAAGAACGTTTAAAGGTGGAATTATTGGAAGATGAGAGTCTTCACCTAATCAATGCATTACTCTCCGGATAGGGACTCACTGGGTGGTGACTGCAGCAGGTGGGTGTGGCCGGAGGAGGGGGTAAGAACAGTGGGTTTTAACAAGTGAAAACTACTCAGTGGATGAATCCACTTGCATGGACTCACTGGGTGGTGACTGCAGCAGGTGGGGTGTGGCTGGAGGAGGGGGTCCCCGGGCTGTGCCTTTGGGGTCTCTGTCCTGTCCCTGGTGAGCAGAGCTCTCTCTCTGATATTATGGAGGAGGGTCCCATCTTGTGAGCCAATGTAAGACTCAGAAGCTGAGTTTGGAAACCCGAAATAATCATCCACGGAGTTTTTATTACTGGAACCTAAACCCCACGTGCAGAACTGTTGCACGTTATTGTCGTGAATTTTATCACGTCCCTCCTGCGACATCTCATCTCTCAGGTGCCTATTAAGGGATGCATGGTCTGTGGCAACCCGTGTTGAAAAATAACGACTTGGGAAATCGTCTACGTGAAGGTTGATTTTGTCCTCGGCGTTGGTCACAGTTTTACCTCCTCCTCTTCATTCTAGGCCCCAAGAGTCATCGCCAGAAAACAAAACCAGTTGTTGGTCCGTTTGAAATCAAGTAGGACTTATTCAGAATTTCCTTGCAGCTGCCGGTGACCATCTTTCCAAATAGGAACATTGTGAGTGTCCCTCTTCACCTCCCTCCACCCACACCAGGTTGAAGAGCTCCAATTCCCACGCAAGTGTGCACCTGGGTTTGTTCTCACTTTTTATTCTTCTTGTTAAGACTTTTTTCTTTTATAATTAAGGTGCAGGGTGTCCCCCCAAAATGTTCAATGCAAGAATGAAATGATTGGGTATGACAGTCTGAACCGAATCAGTGGATTAATCCACTTGGATGGACTCACTGGGTGTAGACTCATAGTGGATTAATCCACTTGGATGGACTCCCTGGGTGTAGACTAATAAGTGGATTAATCCACTTGGATGGACTCACTGGGTGGTGACAGCAGCAGGTGGCTGTGGCTGGAGGAGGGGGTCCCTGGGCTGTGCCTTTGGGGTCTCTGTCCTGTCCCTGGTGAGCAGAGCTCTCTCTGCTCCCTGGTGCCCTGTCCTGAGCTGCTCTCCTCCTCCAGGCCCTGCCGCCATCTTGTTCTGCTCCCCTTGGGCCAGAGCCATGGAGTCGGCCACCAGGGACTGGACCTGGGACACCAGGAGCCCAAATAAACCCTTCCTCCTCCAGTCGTTCTTGTGAGGTCTTTGGGTCCGAGGGGTGGAAGAGTTCCTAAAACACCTTCCCTGATTGTTCACTCACTGTGTCTGGAGATGGTTTTCTCCCTTGTTTGGTGCTCCCACACCAGGTAGGACTTTTCCATTCCCGCTAGACCCTTGACCTCCTCCTGCAAAGGTTTTCATGGGACCATTGCACTTACTGGGCCTTGGGACTCGGTCACACCCACTAATATTTTCTTGCAGCCTGATCTTCTGCCGGTGAGCAGAGCCACGGTGCCTGGTGGCCACTTCAACAGAGAGGGTGAGAGGGCAGACGTCCACAAGGCTCCCTTGGACTCCCCTTTGGCTCCAATCACTCTGAGCTCATTTCATTCTGACCTCAATCCTTTCTAGTTAAGCAACAAAACAAAACAAAATGTCCTGGTCTATACAAACTTTGTCACCAAGTGAAAATATTAACAAGGCACCTCCTCATAATTAATGCAACGAAACGGGCCACTCAACTCCTAACGTGTCAAACACAGACCTCCCCGATGCGTCCTTTAGAAAACACGAGTCTTGGCGTATCGACGGATGTTCCCATCTCGAAGATGACCTCTAAGCGGCCGCTTTAATAACGAGGCATATATTTTCAAGATTTTCCTACCCGATTCCTCGTGTTTCAAATGAGCGTCGCTGAAGGAGACCTGTTCACACAAGTGGCATTTGCATTGCAGATCAAGTGACAACTCCCGGAAAGCTTGGGTCACATTGTGACTCTCCAACACTAACAAGGCTTAATTTATGTGGTGACATTGCAAAGACAGAACTGCAATGGCTGCTGAATTATCCTCGACTCCAAAGAGGGGACGGGAGGGAGAGCGGCTCCCAGACACAGGAAGAAAATTCGGGAAGCCGAGTTATGCAGGACGCCCTGGTAGGACTGTCCTAGGACACACGGGGGTGTCGGGCATTTGCCTGGACGTCCAACCTGCGCAGTGGGGGGGGGGGGGAAAGCCATGTTAAGAGAAGCCATTGCTAAGTCTGTTTATGGGCACCAAAGACAGAGTGACTTCGGCACAAGGGCTTGAGAAGGATCCACGAGTCCAGAATAAAATCTTGCAAATACCACGCGATAACAGAAAAAAAAAAAAAATTAGAGATATGTCTGTTTGGGTCTCTGTGTGGAAATCATTTTGGCCTTCTGTTGCCGTGTGCGACTGTATTGTCCTTGAATTTTAAAAGCTCTGAGAGCTGTTGGGTACAGCGTGACTCTCAAGGGAAGCTGCTTGTGATGACTTTTGATTTTTATTTGTTTTGTCGGGCTCAGGCTGGAACCCAGGGTCTCTGTGTTGAAATAAACTGGCATAAAGAGTCTAAGAAAAAAAAAATTTCAGCAGCTTGGGAGGCTGAGGAAGGAGGATCGCAAGTTCAAAGCCAGCCTCAGCAACTTTTTAGCGAGGCCCTAAGCCCCTTAGCAAGACCCTGTCTGGAAATAAAATCCAAGACAGGGCTGGGGATGGGGCTCAGTGGTTGAGTGCTCCTGGGTTCAATGCCTGGTACCAAAAAAAAAAAAAATCTAAAAAAAGTAGAAAGATAAATAAAAGTTCAGATACTGCAAAGTACCGACATTGATATGGCCTTAAATTACATAAACACACGCTTGTGCAGCCAGAGTGCTTTTTTCTGTATTTTTTATTAGTGCATTAGAGGCGTGCGCGATGATGGATGTGATGTTATGTATCCGTGCATGCACACAGAATATCAATGTCATTCGACCAAGATCACTCCTCTAGGCCTCTCCTCCGCTCTCCCTCTGGTCCCCTGAGTTCTGAATTCCTGTCACAGAGAGCTCTTTGGATTCCATGTGCATGAGTCTCCTAACACATTTCATTGCCGGGCGAGGTGAGGAAATCGAAACCGACTTTGTGGATAAGGTAGTAAATATTCATTCACTTTTTTCCCTATACTTTGTCTTCACTCTCTTTTCGTATATTTCTAGTTTGAGGATATTTATTTTTCCTACAACTTTTCTCCATTTTATTTTTTCATATATTTCTAGTAAGTTAGTTTTACATCCTATCTTCTTCAGTCAAAATTCATGTATCATAATTCTTCATATTTGTGTGTCTGTGTGTATGTCTGTGGGTGTGTCTCTGTGTGTGTGTGTGTGTGTGTGTGTGTGTGTGTGTGTGTGTGATGCGGGGAATTGAACCCAGGGGCACTTTACCGCTGAGCCACATCCTCAGCCCTTTTTATTTTTTATTTTGAGGCAGGGTCTCGCTAAGTTGCTGAGGCTGGCCTTGAACATGTGATCCTCCTGCCTCAGCCTCCCAAGTTGCTAGAATTCACAGGTGTGCACCTCTGGACCTGGCTGAGTGCTTCCGTTTAAAGCCATATACACTTGCTAAGCAAAGGCTGGGCAAAACCTGTGTTTGTTTATCCTCTGGGGAGATTGGCAAAAATGTACAAAAACTATCATCCTGGCTCAGATGTTGAGAAAGGCAACCCAGAGAAGTCCAAGAGAAGGAAATATCAGCTCTCTTTGCATGTAAAAAAAAAAAAATTGTCTACAAACACCACACGATGAATCCAAAACTCCCAAGGGAAAGAAATGGAGCCCTTTCATGTGCCTGCCCCTGGTCCAGGCAAACCCAGCCTTCCGCGAGGTCTCCTAAGTCGTATCTATGGCACCAGTTGATCCAGGGGTTGGAAAATGCACCAGTTACTCATTTGTGAAAAGACCCGGGTTGCGAGAGACCTTGAATACCCAGATCGACGAGCCACTGTGGATCAGGGGAATCTCTAGGGCCCCTACAGAGAATGTTTTCCGCTGGCACAAAACTCCAACAGACAAAGTGAGCAAACTTTGTTCTCCACCAAACTTCCACGACGATTGAAAACCTTGGAAAGGGAGTTTTCTGTGTCATCCCCCCCCCCCAAAAAAAAAGTGCCGAAATTCTAAAGTAATGAATTCAGAGCCAAGGAGAATATCTCATAGCAATGAACAATGATCTTTTCCTTGCACAATTAAAAATGCTCTAGTTTTATGTCAGTGGATGACGTAGTATGCATGGCTTTATAAGAATTCTAGAGTTTAAGGACCAGATCCAAGGGTTGTTATTAAGTGAATGGATTAGAGGCAGCCTGTTCCTTCATCTCAACCTCCTATCTCCTCACCCGCCTCCCATCTTGGTTTTCTGGAATTAACATCAGGTCTTTGGGTACCCCTCACACAGACTCTGGGTTCCGGGTGTTTTCTTTTTTTTTTACAAAAATATTTTTTTATTTTTATTTTTTATTTTTTTTATTTAAAATAGATTTTTTTATTGGTTGTTCACAACATTACAAAGCTCTTGACATATCATACTTCATACATTAGATTGAAGTGGGTTATGAACCCCCAATTTTACCCCAAATGCAGATTGCAGAATCACGTCGGTTACACATCCACATTTTTACATAATGCCCTATTAGTAACTGTTGTATTCTGCTACCTTTCCTATCCCCTACTATCCCCCCTCCCCTCCCATCTTCTCTCTCTACCCCATCTACTGTAATTCATTTCTCTCCTTGTTTATTTTCCCATTCCCCTCACAACCTCTTATATGTAATTTTGTATAGCAATGAGGGTCTCCCTTCATTTCCATGCAATTTCCCTTTTCTCTCCCTTTCCCTCCCATCTCATGACTCTGTTTAATGTTACTCTTTTCTTCCTACTCTTCCTCCCTGCTCTGTTCATAGTTGCTCTCATTATATCAAAGAAGACATTTGGTATTTGTTTTTTAGGGATTGGCTAGCTTCACTAAGCATAACCTGCTCTAGTGCCATCCATTTCCCTGCAAATTCTATGATTTTGTCATTTTTTACTGCTGCATAGTACTCCATTGTGTATACTATTGTAAATTGTGCTGCTATGAACATCGATGTGACAGTATCCCTGTAGCATGCTCTTTTTTTTCTTTATAAAGGCACACCCACACCCATCAATGAGGTTGTATCTCCATGTCCTCCTCCTTCATTTATTCCAATTCTGGTTCTATTTGGAGACATAAGCCATTTGTATCTACTGTGAGGTCCCCCCCCACCAACTTCCACTGCTGAGTTACTCTTTGTAACTTATTCTACTTTGTAACTTTTCCTGAGTTACTCTTTGCCACTTATTCTACTTAGTAACCTTTTCTCTTAATAAGGGAATTTCTTCAGGCATTTTGTTATAGTGATGAAAATCACCAAGTCTGCTTTGCAATTTTACTGCGATATTTTAAATGGGTTGCAGGTCTTTTGTTTATTCCTTTCTTTATGACAGTATCATAGTTCCAAACGCAATGCAAGCTGTGGACAGAAATAAAAGAGTCCCCAATCGTGGAGAAGAATTTGCTGCTTGGGAGATATAGAACCGAGATAACATGTGTGCATTTATTGATCGATTCATTTTTTTCACCACTCTGTATTGTTATAGTTGCTTTCTATATTTGGAAGTGATATTAGCGACCGTGCATTTTTAACACCGGGATCGTACTTCAAATGTCTTACATTAACAAATGCTGTTTAGTTAGTGGTTATAAGAACATGCATCGTTTCATGGAAATTAGGGTTTGAATTGATGCTAGCTTCTAAGAAAAGAAAAAAATAATGTTAAACTCTTAAAAATTAATCAGCTAAAGACAATGATAGAACGTAATTTCTATAATACTTCCAGGCATTTGCAATTAAATCACATTTTTTAAAAATAAATAAATAAGGGACACGGAACACAAGGAATAACAACCATTCAGTGGCATATTGTTCATCACTATGAACTACTTACAAGTAAGATCCATGTTAGATACCACCCACCAGGAGATGTATTGTGAGATCATACTTCTCTCTCACCCCTTGCCTTATGAAAATGAAGGAGGAATCCAATTCAATTGTACCTCAAACAATCAATATCAAGCCGTGGTGACACATATTTATTTAAAGCAGGTGAGTAATCATTCTGGGGATAACGATGGTGACTGCTGTGAATTCATGAAGAACCACATAATGGTGACACTCTGTCCTGGAGTAGGACCTCCACAAGCACCGGCCAAAACAAACCTTTTCTCTTAATAAGTGAATTTCTTCAGGCATTTTGTTACAGTGATGGAAATCTGTTCTCACTCGTGCAACTGTGTTTGATTAAAACAGAGTGTGAGACTTTGGGTAGGGATTGATAGGAGGAAGATGGTAGCAGCAACACCTGCTCCTATCTAGTAGAGACAGGAGATGGGATGTCCACACCCATAAAACAGAGTTAAGCAACCGGGATGTCTGGCCCATTTTTGGCATCAAAACTTCCTTGCAAAACACTGAAGATGAGAAGGGAATCTTCCAGACCTACCAGGGAGTGCATTTTCATATTTCTTGCTCACACATCCGCAGAGGGTTATGTTAGATTTGGATTCAGTAGATCAGGGGTGTGGGCATGGACTTTGCACTTGTAACAAGCTCTCAGATGATGCTGATGTTGCTGGTTTCTGAACCACGATTTGAGAAACAGGCCGTCGGGACACGTTTCTATGAGCTATGAGGCCGAACTACCAAGGCACTCAACCCTGGGATGTTGGAGTAAGACCATTGGATCTGGGCAGGGGTGAGTGAACCATCATGATCCATGCTGTTACCCCATGTTAGGTCTAGGATACTGGGAAATTTCCAAATTGAGGGAGAGATAAGAAGGGTCAAAAAATGGCACATGATGGTATCGTGACCACGATTTGATGGATGGATCATTTCTTCCACCGTGATATTCTGCCTGCACATCTCAGTCTCCCCACGGGATGGTGTTAAGAGGCTAGGGAAAGAGCAGATTGGACAGATGAGGAAGCGAGACAAAGGGTTCTTTTTTATCTTTATTTTTCTCGACAAGGAGAGACGCATCCATCTGAACGTGGCCTTGAAGAAAGAATTCTGCAGAGTGGGCTTTGCAGAAAGATGCAGACAGCAGAGGAGGCATTGGGTGAAATCGAGGCAGACGGGCGGCTTCTGGTCTTGGGTCCTTAGCTGTATTTCCATGCATAAGCTAAATGGCAGCCTCGCCCACTTGTCGGGCTGATTTCTAATTCATCCTTTAGGTCTTGCATAACAGTCCTCGAGCAATTAAATTGACCAAGTCAAACAATGTGCATCTGGATTCCTTTGCTCCAGATACTCTGGAATAAGACTTAGTCTTTTTAAATTATTATTATTATTATTATTATTATTATTATTATTATTATTATTATTTTGGTGCACAGGGCTATTCTGTCTCCTGGTTTCAGTCCATGGTCTGGTACATCCATTGGTTTGGCCATGACTTGGGGAATCATCACGGCAGAAGAACATGGCGGAGAAAACCCATGCAGTTCATGGGAGATGGGAAGAAGGAGCCAGGGACATGATATCATCCCCAAAGTCCAGTCCCCAAGGATTCACTCCCTACAAATAGATCCCACCTCCTACACTGTCTACCACCTTCCACCTATGCATTCAGCCATGCATCCTTCAATGGATTAATCCATCGATGAGGGTAGAGTCCTCATGACCTAATCCCTTTCCAAAAGTCCCACTTCTGAGCCCTGTTGCATGGGGACAAAGCCTTCAAGACTTTGGGGGTCGTTGCATATCAGAACCCTAACACCATCTGTATGGGCTAAGGTGCATGCTCTTCTGTTCTTGTATGTTTTGTGTATTTCCTCCAAGAAAAATTGGATTCATCCGTTAGGTGGAATTACGCAACATTGTGTACCAATCGTAGGTTTAAAATCAAATAATCCATCCCCCCTTGAATGAGTATCACTATTAGTGTCAAACTAATTGATTTATGTCAAATTAATTAATGAGTGTCACTATTAGTATCACTATTAGTGTCACCTATACCATGCTGGGTCCAAGAATCATGAGAATGACTGGTATTTTTTTAGACTTGTCTATATCAAAACAGAGGAGAAGATCGACCATGTTTTGTTGATGCCACTTTTATTTAGAATGGTGACCTGAGATGGGTTTCCTCTCTCCCGGCCCCCATGTTTCCATGAGGACAGGACCCATCGCAGCTATCGAAAAACTACAAGGAGAAATAAAAGCTTCCAAAATGGTTAGGCAACAAAAATTGATCCCAACTAAGAAAGCATCATGGAGACCCTTTATGTTGGCTTATTCAATCAGAAAGATTGCTTTTTAAACGTAGGAAAAAAAAGGGTATGTCCGACTCGCATGGATCATTGATCCCGTATACTCAGAAATGCATGCGATTCGGGAAAAGAAAATCAGAGATGAACCAAAGTTTTCAACACCTTGACCAAAAAGAGACTGAGGGGTAGAGAAATGTCTCAAAAGCTGCCAACTCTTTGACACCAAAGGGTGAAAGTGAAGAAAAATAAAAAGGTTTGTTGGAAAGTGTCTTCTGTTTGCCTTTACCTAGTATATTTATGGATTCTATCTCTGCAAAAAAAAAAAAAAAAAAAAAAAAAAGAGAAAGAGTCGAAACACAGTCCAGTGGTGTGAGTCGGTCAGGGGTATGCACTTGTTCAACCAGATCCCAAGGAGATGCGGGCATTGCCTAAAATGTACTGAATAGTGTTCTGAGTGAATGACTTGTGCTAGGGTTAGGGTTAGGGTTAGGGTTAGTGGCTGTTTTCTCTGCTTAATGTTTGCAGATAGAAATGACACCCGGAGCCGGGCACAGGGGTACTTACTGGGCACAGGGGTACTTACCTGTAATCCCAGGTCCTGGGGAGGCTGAGGTGGCAGGATTGCAAATTCTAGGCAAACCTGGGCCACTTAGAGAGAACCAGTCTCAGAAAAAAAAAAAAAAAGTTTAAAAAAAGGCTGGGGATGTAGCTCAATGGTAGAGTGTCCCTGGGTTCCAACACTAGCACTTCCAAAAAAAAAAAAAAGGAGTAGTAGTAGTCTTGACAGACAGAATTAATTAAATGAGAATAGACCTTGAAATCCCCACCCATCTGCAGAGCATTCACTTTATAAGCAGAGGAAGGTAAGGAATGAGAGACGGAAGCCAACAATCATGCACATTTTTTTTTTCTGATATGGACAATGGAAAGAACCAGAGTCATGTTCTTTTTCTTTCCATATATGTATATATTTTTTTCTGCTGTTTCTTCGCCTTAACATCCTCACAGCTACCTACTTGGTAACCACAGCTGCACCCCTCACTTAGGGTGAGGGACTTGCATAATGAGCTTACGGATTTGGGCTTCTTTGGGGATTTGCGCTGCGGCATGTAAACCTGCCACACGTCGTCCGTGGAGAACACCACTTTGGACATTCAGCCTTCCAGCCCCACGGAGGAAGATGTGGGACGGCAGGATTATGCACGCTTGCTTGCAGGATTAGCGGGGACCATCCAATTTGCATCGTGTGGTCGGCCTCTCGTGACCCATGCAAAGGGGACTCTGTTGGAATACCAACGTTTTCATCTCAGAATGTTAACACTCAGAATGGGAACCGGGACTGCGTCTGAATGCCCACATTTCCATCTCAGAATGTTAGTATTCAGAACAGTCAAACCAGACGTTGGCTTAACATCCTTGGCTAATTTTTCCTTTTGAATTTCTTGCTTTTTTTTTTTTTTTCTTTATTCTTTCTGTTTTAGCAACAATGAGAGAGTTGGTGGTGCATAAAAAACATGGAATTGTTATTGTAATCTGAAACACCTCTGGAGATATTTGGCGCTGTGCTTTCCATAGAGGAGTCTGTGAGCTTGACCTTGATGGTCAAGATGCAGTTTCTCTGTTGCCCACAGATCCTGTAATCTGTGCCCCGATTGGGCTCTATTTTTCTCCTGGAGGGAAGGTGACCAAATCTGTATCCTGTGAGAATAATTGGGTCCCTCACTTCCACAGCCAATCTCCACCCAATTGCACAGGGGAAAAAAAAAGAAATCTTACTGGGATCAAGCTTTTCCTTTTGAAACAAGAAGGATGCAATTTGCTCTCCCACGGGTGGGTGGAAGTCCCGTTGAGGGAGAAGGGTTGAGCTGGAAAGAAACAAAGGAGATCGTAAGAGAATCAGCCACACTTTGCTTCTCCTTCCCCTCCATTTCCTGGGGCCATATTTTTTTTTTCTGGAAACAAATAGAAATAAATCCACTGTGCGGTGAGAAGAGCAGGGGTGAGGGTCTTCTGGTGTGTCCCTTCAAGAGGGACTAGAGGTGTGCCAAAGCATGGCACACACCCACCTTCCCATGAGCAGAATCCTTATTAGTAAGGCAGACACAGAAAGACCAAGGCCACATGTTGTCACTCATGGGCAGAAGCTAAACAACGGATCTCACAGAAGTGGAGAGGAGAGTAGGGATCAGGGCGGATGATGGATAATGAAATCCAATCACCGAGAAGGGGTTCCAGAGCACAGTCAGGTCACCGTGGTCTCCCACCATCCCTTCTGCATTTTGACATGGACCAAAAGAGCATCCGCGCTTGACGCTCCAGGGGTGATCTTCCATGTCTCTGCCAAGCCTGATACTTCAGTCGACATCCAAGATGGTAGACTCTGCATTCGACATGTCAGTACTTTAGGGCTAAGGATTTCCAGTCCACCCCCCTCGGATTTAAGCAGGACATGAACCTGTGTGGTTTTCAACCAATAAGATTTCAGAATACTTAGAAATGGTGATTAACTGGATTATTCTTCTGGGGAAAGGAGATAGGATGGCAGGTATCCTCAATAATGCTTTTTGTTGGTAATGAATTTTGAGCCAATGCTTACCTACTTAATATTTAGAAGGTAAAAGGAGCCATACTCCACCCTCAAAAAAAAAAATCCAAAACACCTCTGGTCCTCGGAATTCCTACCTATTTGGCAATCTTTCTCCCCCCAAGTACTGGGGACTGAAATCTGGAGCTCAAGCATGATAGGCAAGAGCTCTACCACTGAGCTGTATATCCCCAGACCTTTTTACTTTTTATTGTGAGATAGACTCTGGCTAATTTGCTCAGGCTGGCCTCGAAATTGCCATCCTCCATCCTCAGCCTCCTGAGTATCTGGGATTATGGGTGCATGTCTCCTGGCTTTATAAATCATGTACGCAAAGATCTTTTCTTGGGAGATTATCGAACCCTTGCCTTCTCTGCCTAAGAGACAGGTCTGTGAGTCATGTTTGCATTTCTGGGACAAAAGTTAGAAAAACAATTTAGAGGAGGGAAGATTTATTTTTCAGCTGATGGTCATCTGGATCTGTTGGTTTTTGTCTCAGCACTGTGCCATTGGGAACCAAGCCCTCAGCACATAAGCTTTGGGAGACATTTGGGATCCAAATTATAAGAACAGGTCAAGGTCTTTGGAATGGCATATTGCTCTAGTCTTTTTTTTTTTTTTTTTTTTTTTTTTTTGGTCTGAGCAAGAGGAACTATAGAAACATTTTGAGTGTTCACAAACACTCCTCTAACTCTCGCAATTAAGACTAAATGGCACTCGGAAATGACAATCCAAAGTCAATATTGGGAAATGTCATCTTTTTGGAGTGAAGCTGTTTTGACACGTTAAATGCCAATAATTTTAAACATCTGTCACTGAAGAGTGTGTGCCAAAGACTCGGTTGGGTAAGATTGAAATCCTGACCACTGGGGGAGAAAAAAATTAAAAGACAGAGAGAAGCAAGGTTCTCAGATGAAATTAGAAGGAAACGGAATTTTTGCAGTGCATATATTCCAAGAGTTGCTATATTTTTAAACCCCAAGGGGAGAAGTTTTAAAAAAAAAAAGAACCTTGAACCAATATATTTATAGGTACAATTATAAAGGCAATCAAATCCTCTTTTCACTTTTAAGAAACCTCGTTGATAAAAATCTGACATCAGACACAATAGAAAAAGGCTCGAGCTACAGAGTTGGGGTGGCTAAAATCCTCTTTCCACAAAACACCCAGAAAAGAACAACATAAGCCTTGCTACTATTTCTGTCTCCTCTTTTTAAGCAAGCTGTAGGTTTCACCATCCACTTTTGTTCCTGTTCCTGCTTTGTGACCATAAAACCCACTGACAGGATCTATTCTCCAAGCCCCGTGTTGTCCCAATCTAATTTAAAAGTCAAATCATAGTAATTAGAAAAGGAGGGGAAAAAGAGAGAGAGAGATCAGTCGGAATTGTTTGGTGTGGACAATGAACCTGGCTTTTTCTTTAAAGACATCTGATTTTTTGTTGTTTGCCTCTTTGAACAGGAATCATGGTTGCAATTGCTTGAGTCATTTGCATGGTGTTTGCAAAAAAAAAAAATTGTTTAGATGAATCAAAAAAAATTTTTTTTTTCATGAAAGTTCAACTCTTCCTTAACCGAATGGAGACAAGTTTTCTGTTATCTGGAAGGTCAATGGGGCACCATGAACAGGATCTGTCTTTTGGACCGTCTCTCTCCCTTCATTTGGCTCCCCAGGTTGGCACCCTAAACATTGTCCATAAATACTCCAGGTGCACCCAAACACCCTTTTTTTTTCATTCCTAGAATCTTCCTTTTCTCTGGTCTCTGTCCAATCCCAGGTTTCTTCTTTGTACTAGGATGGGGACAAGATGACAATGTCTACTTGCACAAACACTCTGCTCCTTCTGGGCTACTCAGTCTTCTCTCTGATGCGATGTGTCAGCCTTCCCATGGTGCAGGCTTGACGGGACACCAGGCTCACAGTCTCAGAGGTCTCAGTCCGTGGCTGGCGAACGCCCCTGCTCCGGGCCCAAGGTGAGGCAGAGCATCATGGCGGACTGCATGCTGACGACTGGGAAGCAGATCCAGAGAGAGACAGGGAGGGGCCAGGGACAGGGTATAGTCCTCCAAGTCACACCTCCAGTGAGCTACTTCCTGCAGCCACCGCCACCTGCCTGCAGTGACCCTGCAGCTGACCTGTGTCAGATCTGCGTGGTGCACCATGCTCAGAAGCGCTTTATTTAACCCCATGAGCACACGATGGCTTCTGACTCACTTGGATGCAAGGTGAATTCCACGTACTTCAAGGACCATGTTAACAGTCACTTCTTTAAGCCCCCTCTTCCTTGATTTTCATAAAAAAGACCATGCTTGGGCTTTGGGGAAGTAGTTTCAGTGAGCATGCCGTGAAGGTCTAAGGGTTAACCATCTAGACCCAAGCCACCCAGTTCCAAAGTCCTTAAGCGGGCAGCCTGGGTTGCATTCCGCAGCCAACTCCCTGTTCTCTGCAGGAGAAACCCAGGCCCTAAACACCGCTAAAGAGGGACCTAAGTGACCCCGAATGGAAGACATCTGTGGCCCTGACACCCACCAGATCCCACAACTCAGGGGGACGAGGATCCTTCCTCCAACCCTAAAATCGGCAAGAACAGGTTCCAATGAGAACCTGAGTCAGCAGGGGCCAAGGTGACCTAGAGCGGCCATGGCCGTGGGGACTGGAAAGACCGATGTCACCCTGCTGTCCGTCAGAAGTCACACGAGGTGGACCTGGGCGGGGCTCTCTGGAAATGCCCCTGGGGTCCCAGTGAAACTGGATGCAGGAGGGGCATGCTGTCCCTGTCCCCTCCTCCTCCCCGATCCTTTCTCATAAACTCATGCCTGCTGCTCTGACATCTTTCTAGGACGCGTGCAAAGTCGGGATTGAAAGTCCGCCCTCCTGGTGATTCTGAAATCTGCAATCCAATGTGGACCACAGCCAACCCCGCTCAGCCATGGGACATTCAGAAGTGGCGCCTCCTGTCCCCGGTGTGTTTGGAGGGCCTTGGATACGTTTGCCACGGGAAGGGCACATTCGGTTCCCACGAATCGCTTTGCATATCCTCTAATCCGACCTCAGAGAATAACTCAAGAAAAAAATCGCCCACTTCTCAAAGACATGGGCAGGGCTCTATAATTGAAGCCATTTGGACTCTTTTGCAAACCTATTATGAAGCCCTGAGGTTCAGTGGGTTTCTATTGATGGCAAAGACCCTCTCTGTGCCGGGACAAGGATAAGGGTCCATTTGTAAGAAGAAAGAGCGCAGACCCCCGGAGGGTGGGTGGGGGCCCAGGTCACCGTCTCCCCTGGAAGAGAACAGAGGGTCTACATTGCAGGTCATTTCAGAGACAACCAAAATAGGTCTGAATCAGTAAAACAGAAAGAAGGTTCCTACCCTCCCGTGGGTGGTACCTCCCCGAGCAGGTGGTGGGCCTGAGTTGTGACTTTCCAAATTCCTGTGTTGACGTCCCCATCATCTCCAGGACCCCCCAGAGCTGAAGGCAGTCTCTGCTCCCAGCCAGAACGCAAGCGGGGGCCCTTGTACAACTTCCAGGAACCAGACGGTGCAAACCAACCTCTGTGAGTCTGAACCAGACGGTGCAAACCAACCTGCACGAGTCTAACAACTGATTCTCCTGCAGACCTCCTCGTGGGACTCAGTGGCTTCCAGATCCACCCTGGGAGATCCTTTCATGGAGCACTTGCCACAACCAGGGTGGCTTCTATCCTTCAGAATGCAAAATGAATGCATGGAGTGTCTTATCCGTCTTATCCGCTGCTAAACTGGTGGAACTTGTTATAGCAGCAACACACAACTAATACGGGCGGACCTTACCTAACAGGTGGTCTCTGACCTCAGGGGGTTTGGACTCCTGTTACACAGAATGGGTTCCATACACCAGAAGCAGAGGCAGTCTAGATTCATAAGCACCACCGTGGTCTACACCCAGAACTCTCGAATCAGAATTGGGGATCAGTGGGCCCACATTTAATGGATACCTCTGTCCGTTTTTAACAGTGTCCACTTTTTTAGGCTTTGAAGGTCGCGCTTGCTGCTGTGATTTTTAAAATGGACCTGTTTCTTTCTCTTCCTGTCTCCCTAATCGACGTCATGAGATGACTCCCCCTGAAATTGAAAAGACCATGATTTCTGGTCTTGGTTCATCCGGAGCCTTTTCGCTGGGCGTGATCCCTGTGGTCTGTCGTCGATGGACGCCATTCTGTCAAGGTAGTGTGCACAGGGATACGCCTGGGACCAACGTGACAATAGCCGAAATCATGGTCTTTTCCATTTCGGTCTCTTCTCCGAGACGGCTCGCCCGGCAGGACAGGCCAGCTGCTGATTTGCAGGAGCCATTCCAAGATCAGAAATTGGGGACCATCTGATATTTATGAAGCTGCCCTGTGCACACGGTCTTGCTCTTCAAATCCTTGACTCTGTCTGCCTTTTTCCAGCTGATGATGCCTGTTATCTTCTGCACCCAATTCTGTACTTTGGGAGATTCTTTAAATCCTAAAACATCACTTTTTTTTGACAACTGTTCCTAGGGATTTTTTTTTTTTTTTTTTTTGGTACTGGGGATTGAACCCAAGGGTACTGAGCCACATCCCCAGCCCTTTTTATTTTTATTTCAAGATGGGGTCTTGCTGTTTCAAGATAGGGTCTTGCTAAATTGCTGAGGCTGGCCTCAAACTTGCCATCCTCTTGCCTCAGCCTCCCAAGTCACTGAGGTTACAGGCGTGAGCTCCAATGCCCGGTGGCTCCCCATCAGATTCTTTGTCATGCATTTTGGACCCTGTCCTTGATTTTGGCAGACACAGCATTCTCCGTCTCTGTTTTCATTCCACACGAGAAGATATTGGCTTGGATTTCTTGGCGCTGCATTTTAATTTTCTCGATATTCTCTATTATGATCAAAAGTCCGGTGACCTAGCAGCTAGTTTTTCAAGCACCTTGTCTGAAGAGAGATCAAGCAAAACTGTTGCCTTGATCCAGACTTTGAAGAGAGCACATATGACTAGTTATTCTAGAGTCAATCCCTGATAGATTCCCAAAGGAAACTAAATCGACCACCCCTCGACAAGACAGTCAGACGGGGTTAATCCAGGTAGGTTTGGGATCTGCCTATTGAACAACACTTTCATTGAGATATTCATCTGATATGCAATTATCCTATGAGTTTAAATATTGTAAACTGCCTGTGTTTTTGTTATTGTTGTTGTTGTTTTGTTATTGTGTTTTTACATATTGGTATTGCTTAAATCGTTACATTTACAAAGACAGAAGCCAGGAGTTACTAAGCTCTTCTTATAATGAAGCCAGTCCTGTCGTGTGGGGTTCATGCTCTGCGTATTCAAATCCGTGAACACACCGTTTGGCGAAAACCACCATGGATGTATTCAATAAACTCTGAGGACAATGAATGACATTTTAGTGGTCGCTGACAGAAGGTAGATTCATCAGGGAAACGTACCACGCTCACAAATAAAAATGCACCTAACTTGTCTTCATCAGGGTGTGCCCCTGAAGAAATCGAAAGGCCAAGTTTGTGGATCGGAGAAAGTCATCACTAAACAGATTTGAAAACGAGACTTACATCCTGAATATGTAAAGAGCGCCTAAAAATCAATATCCCAAATGCACAGTTGATCAAGTTATGGTATGTGCCTGTGTGGACAGAACACAGTGGATCCCAATGCTGTGTATCATCACACGTGCCAATAAAAAAATAGTAAAAAAATGCCAAAAAAAAAAAAAGGAAAAGAAAGATGAACTGAAATAGCCCTTGAAAGAGCCCATAAGCATAACTGAAACCACAGTGTGAGACCATTGTTCCACCTTTGAAATCCACCTTCGTTGGGGCTGGGGATGTGGCTCCAGCGCGGGGTGCTGGGTTTGATCCTCCGCACCACATAACTTTCTGTATTTTCACTGATAAATCTCCCAAAGCTCACCCAGCGCCCAGCGCAGAAGAGATGCCTGCTGAACTCCGTAAGTGCCCGTCCTTTGGAAATGAAATAAATGACAGCGACTCTTGGGGCTCTGGGATCATTGCCTGCTCTTCCACCCCTCCTTGGAGGTTTGCTTCAAGGGTCACTTAAAAACTTTGAGAGGAGATTTAATTATCAGAGAGAATGTGGGTTGTGTTCCATCTTAGGCTTGGCTAGTTGGATTTGGCTACTCAGAAAAGACGAATGGATTTTGGAGAACGAGAACCGAAGGTCTCTCATCTTCATACTGAGAAGCTTTGTTCACCAGTAGCAAGAGGCTCCCCAGATAGCAAAGCCCTTGGCGAATGTCCTTGACCTCTGTTTGTGCCTTCTACGAGGACCTGGGGGTTGACACTCATCTCTGGGGACCTGCAGTATCTTCTGCTGAGAAAGCAAACCCTCGGAAGAGCAAGAGGTGAGGCCGATGATGGTTTACTGAATAACGACTTTGCAAAAATAAAAAGCCTCGCGTTGGCTCCTTTGGAAATGTGGAATTCGCAGACTGCAATAAAAATATCATTTTTTTTTTTAAAAAAAAAAGAAATCCTTTCATGAAATCTTTGGGTTTAATTTGAGGGTAGTGGCCACACGGATTGAAAATGAGGTTTGGGTCTTGCAAACTTATCCTCAGACTCGCCGTCTCTTCATCTGTAGAATGAATTCTCCTTCTCTGATAGAGCAGGTAAACTCAAGTTTTTGTGGTGTTCAAAATTCATTTCAAGAGACCCCGTGAAATATGTTTGTGTCTTTCAATCGGGCTTGGGGTTTTGCTTTTTTTTTTTTTTCGTTTTCCTTTGCATACATTCTTCTATTCAAAAGGAGCAACGATCGATTGATGTTATTGTAAAATCTTCTTTTATAAGATTAAAAATGATCTTGCTGATTGCATATGTAGATCTAAAGTGACTCCATCGTCTTTTCTTGGTTCTGATCAATTCTAGTTCCCCGACGTGAAGAGGAAGCTATTTTACCCTGCTCTATCTCTGCTCTGTATAGAGAGCAGACCCAAGTTTAAAGTGTAACATTGAAGAGTAAAGAAAACCCTGGATCCTGGTTTGTTTCTGGGTTCTTGCCTCGGCAGGTGACCCTGGGCAAACAGATGGCACCTTGCGATAATGGTTTAATATGCATAAAGAGAATGTGGCCAGGCACGGTGGCGCATACCAGTAATTCCAGGGACTGCGGAGGCTGAGGCAGGACGATCGTGAATTCAAAGCCAGCCTCTGCAAAAAACGAGGCCCTAAGCAACTCAGGGAGACCCTGTCTCTCAATAAAATGCAAAACAGGGCTGGGGACGGGGCTCAGGGGTGGAGTGTCCCTGGGTTCAATCCCTGGTACACTCCCCGCACCCTCTTCCCCCAAATGTGAGCCCTTTCCTGATGTTTGCTGCGGCCAGCATTCAATCAGAGGACTCCTATCCCCCTTCTGGGTCACATCTAAGGTGGATGGTGGAAAGACGTCCGTGCACCAGCCTCTGCCCACAGCAAGACATGCAAAGTGCCAGTCCCAGACAGGGCTCAGGAGGTCTGCCTTCAGCCTCACTCCTTGACCACCATGAAAACGGAGTCGGCTCTCTCTCCTGCACTCCCAAGCCCTTTTTTGTCCCCTCCCGGGAGGCTGGCTGAGTGACTAATGGAGCTTTGCATACCTGCTCTGGCTCCCTGGGCTGTCTTCAGTCTCCACCCAGGAAGCTGATTCGGGGTGTGTGCCTGAGGGTGTCCATCAGATACTTTTGTGGAATGACAAATAGCCTTCGGCAGCATCGCTTTGCACCGTGCACAGAACCTTAGACTTCGGAGCCAGAGTGTGCATTGGTAGTTGAAGAAGTTGGCTTTTAAGTGCAATTTCCAGTGGCAATATGTGCTATGTGCTGCTGTTTCCTTAGAAGTCTTCCCCACGGAACGCTCTTGTACATCCACGGCCTGGAGGAAATGCGCTCCACCGTGGAAAGCCAAAGTGTTTTGTTTGTGGGTCTCTTTAAAAACCTATTCTGTGGCTGCACCCGGGGGCGCACACCTGTAATCCCAGCGGGATTGCAAGTTCAAAGCCAACCTCAGGCACTCAGCAAGGCGCCAAGCAACTCAGGGAGACCCCGTCTCTCAATAAAACACAAAATAGGGCTGGGGATGGGGCTCAGGGGTTGAGTGCCCCTGGGTTCAATCCCTGGTAACCTCCCCCCTCAAAAATGTATTCGGTGATTCCTTGTATTACAGATATGTGGGTACACAGCAGAGCTTTTGGGAAAAGGATTGTCTTGGTCATGGGGAAGCAATGCTTTCCACAAATCCGTGGTCACCGGATGAGCCTGTGTTGAGCGCCATGTGCTAACATGTGATGGGAGATGTATGTGTTTTGCACCAGATATTTATGAATACCCGTGCAAGAGAATCAGAGAGGCTCTGCCACTGGAAAACAAATGCACAGCGACCAAATGCACAGCTTGTTCACCCTTATTCATTACTATGGGGCAAGACAGTGAGTAAGTCCTGCATATGGCCTTACCCAGGGTCATGTGAAAGATTTGCAATGGCTGCTCTTTTTTTATTTTGTTTTGTTTTGGTGTTCAATCCTGGGATTGAACCCAGGGCTCTGCACATCTAAGGCAAGTGCTCTACCACCTGAGCTACACCCCCCAGCCCCCTCGACGCTTGCTCCTAATGAAGGAACTACACACCATCACCTCACATGTGACATTTGACTTGTGACACTTCACCCTGCAGAGTGATACGCCTTCTCGAGAAACCGTGTTTTGAACCTTTCATCTCCATCTTTTCAACGTGCAGCCGGGGAGTCCCTCTGCAAGATCTCACTCATCTACAACAACCTTGGTCTGAAAAATTCAAAGTGGAAAATTCAAGAAAAACAGCCATTCTCGGGTTTTGAACGACTCTCCTTACAGTGCTAATCCAGCAGGCACTGGAACGAACGGCCGAGAAGAATTAGAAATAAGATGCTCGAATCTCCCCGTTAAAAACAGAAGGGGATTTAGTGTAGGCCTGATGGGATGCAGGGTCTTGAAAAAAAATTCAAAGCAGAACGACTCTAAGATCCGGCTCTGCTGCTGCTGGGTGTTTATCTAAAGAAAAGGAAATGAGTGTGTTAAAGAGACCGGGGAGAGAGGGTAGAAAAGGAGGGTGGAGCAGAAAAATTGACTAGTAGGTGCACAGTCGCAGCTCCATGGGGAGTGAGCTCTGATGTGCTATTGCCCAGGACAGTTGACAGTGTTATAGCCTGCATTTCAAAGTAGCTGGGACAGAGGGTTTGAAAGTCGTCACCACCGAGAAATAGCAAATGGGACAATTATGGAAGAGCTAAGAATCTCATTTTGGTCAATGCACCTTGCACACTTCCACTTGAGTATACCTGACAGCGTATTCAATAAATATGTGCAATTACTAAGTGATCATTAAAAGCTAGTGAACGTGCACCGAACCGGGCGCGGTGGCTCACACCTGTCATCCCAGCGGCTCGGGAGGCTGAGGCAGGAGGATCGTGAGTTCAAAGCCAGCCTCAGCAAAATTGAGGCCCTAAGCAACTCAGTGAGACCATGTCTCTAAATAAAATGCAAAATAGGGCTGGGCTCAGTAGCCGAGTGCCCCTGAGTTCAATCCCAGTATGTCCCCCCTCCCCACCAAAAAAGTTAAAAAATGAAAAGGAGAGACATCCATATCTTTTCTTGAACCATTTATATTAAAAATCTCTCTGTTCTTTGAAATATAAGTTCCTTTGAATTATATGTAAGTTCCTTCAAAAGCTAAAGAAGTCTTTTAGCAGATTCAGGACCAAGAATATCTTCCTGAGGACCCGGGGCCATCCCTTTGAAGCAGAAACATCAAGAGATGTGGCATCTCTCGCGGGTGATTCTGGAGGGGCTACCACTTGCAAAACCCTCCCTTCTTGTAGATAAATTTATTTTTTCCTTCATATAAAATGAATTATCTAACATCCATGTCCACCCCAGTTCCGAACAAGGTGGCTCTGGTGACTGTCCTGAATAATGTCACACCGCTCTCTTACTTGGGGGCTGCTTATTGTCCGCCTTGAGCCCGTATACGGAATGGGTTGTGTCTGCTTGGCTTGGATTTTGCTCAGTCGGCTCCCTGAGATGAGCCTGGTGTTCCAAATGAAGGCTTATGCACGCGAAAAATTGCTCTTATTTTATTTTTTTCCCTCCACTCGCTGCGGGAAGAAGTTTCCTGTGCTACAAGATTTTTGTTTTTTAATTAAATTTCCCCGACAGCATTTCCAGGCGGGTCTCTGTGCTCCTGCAGCGGATGCCTGGACACGTTTTAATGGGAAGTTCTGGTGGCCACATCTCCCTGCCTCTGCTCTGTGCAGCCTGCAGCAGGTGAGCAAGGCACAGTCATGGGAGCCGGCCCTTTGGCAGCTGCAGACTTTGCCCTCTGCCGCAGTCTGGCTGGGCACGATTCAGGAGCCACTTGTCAAGCAGAAACCAACTTTATTTTTAGAACCACACACACCAAACCACACAGCTCCTCAGGAAAAACCTTCAGAGCCCAACTGCCACCACCCGCTTCCCACAAGCCCCTCAACCCTCCCACTCCTCCTGCTCTTGAGGCCGATTGGCTGGGTTGCATGGGCGGAGCCAAAAAAGTCCCCCAATGAGCAGCTCTGTGGTCTGAAAGGGCAGGGAAACAGCCCAATGAGCATCACCGCAGAGGAGCCAATCAGCTGGCAGCTGGAAGTTTGCTGGGGCCGCTGTGAGCCAATCAGCTGGCAGCTGGAAGTTGGCTGGGGCCACTGTGAGCCAATCAGCTGGCAGCTGGAAGTTTGCTGGGGCCGCTGTGAGCCAATCAGCTGGCAGCTGGGTGTTTGCTGGGGCCACTGTGAGCCAATCAGCTGGCAGCTGGGTGTTTGCTGGGGCCACTGTGAGCCAATCAGCTGGCAGCTGGGTGTTTGCTGGGGCCACTGTGAGCCAATCAGCTGGCAGCTGGGTGTTTGCTGGGGCCGCTGTGAGCCAACCAGCTGGCAGCTGGAAGTTTGCTGGGGCCGCTGTGAGCCAATCAGCTGGCAGCTGGAAGTTTGCTGGGGCTGCTGTGAACCAATCAGCTGAGCTGGCAGCTGGAAGTTTGCTGGGGCCGCTGTGAGCCAATCAGCTGGAAGTTTGCTGGGGCCCTTTGGGCTGTGGCTCTCAACAGCCCTGGTTCTGAAGGTTTTCCCCTTATGGTGGGGACCTGCTCCCAGAGACTTTGTAATGCCGTCCTGCACGTGTGGACTCCGGGTTACTCTTCAGAAGTCTCGATACCCAGCCATCCAAGGAAGGCATGCCTGAGAAACTTGCCCTGGGAATCCTGGAAGCTCTTTGGTTTGGGTGAAAAAAAGATTTTTTAAATTTATTGATGCATTATACAAAATACTGGGGTTCATCTTCTGTTTTTGAGAGATCCCCCCCTTCTATTTTTTTTAAGTTCCTCAACTTGTGCCTAGGACAGAGGGCATTCAACCCTTGACTTTCCCAGTCTGGCTGATTTCCCTCCAGCATGATGTTCTCAGTTGCATCCATTGAAATGTGGGGGGAAATGGCACTTTGGTGCATTGCTGGTGGGACTGCAAATCAGTGCAATCACTTTGAAAATCACCACGGAGATTCCTCAAAAGACCAGGAAGGGAACCACCATATGAAACAGCTCTCTTTCTCAGTATTTATCCAAAAGGTCTAAAATCAGCACACTGTAGTGACCAAGTCACATCAATATTTATAGTGGCATAATTCACAATAGCCACATGATGCAACCAGCCCTGGTGCCCGTCATAGAGGATGGATGAAGGAAATGTGGTACATATACACAATGGAGTATTACTCAGCCATGAAGAATGAAATCATGGCCTTTGCTGGTAAATGGAGACTTTCTTTTTAATCCACCCTTCCAGGGGTTGTACCTGGTTCTTTCCTGTGCATAATACACAACACAGTCGGGGCAATATTTCTTTGGTGAGGTTCTGCTCTGCAGATGTGCCTGCAATCCACTACAGAAGCTTTGGGGAAATAATAATGGGGAAGGCACTACAGTAACCACACCATTAACTCATGCATCTGCGAGCAAATACTTCCAGCCTTTAAAACACTGAAACTCAACAGGGGAGCCCCAGGTGCTGTCCAGCAACCTCCTGCTTCTGTAGCAGATCTGGTTGAAAACAAACCCATTGTGACATTACCACTTGGGAGAACCCGCTCGGAGACTGCAAGTTCTGAGTCTATTCATGCATTTAACACTCCTTTATTGCTCTGTCTTTAAAAATACAGGCCATTTTATTACCCTAGCAATTGCTATTGTTATTTGGTGCACCTAATAATTAAATTTAGTTCATTACCCTGCATGTCCTAGAGTTTTTTTTTTTTTTTAATTTTACCCTCAGTGATACCCAGGAGAAAAAAAAAAGAATATATTTCCGAAAAGTCATTTATACAATGCCCTGGGTTTAATATTCTTTCCTTGCGTTACCTTTTCCTCTCTATACCGTTGGAAATCATCAACTCTGGATTAATTCTTTTAATATGCACATTTGGCTTATTACAGTCTTCAGTGAATCCCTGCCTGGTATTTTTCCATAGGAAGAGCTAAAGGCGCCATTTATTGAAAAAAAAAAAAAAAAAAAGCTAACCTCTCGTCCCAGATGAGATCACAGGGCTAGCTTGGTCCTGCGTCAAATGGGAGGTTTTTCTGGACTGTCTTTAGGTGTTCTGTGGGTCCATTTGTGAGCCACGACTCCATCACCTTCGTTATCGTAGTGACGTATTGAGGGACGGAAGATCAACCATCGGTGTCCAGATTATATAGGAAAATAGAACCCTGAGCATCTCCGAGTTAGATGCTTAACCCGCCAGGAGACAGACCCAGTATGGGTCAGGGTCTACCGACTTCCCTCATTCCGGCTCCGCCTTCCAACTCAGAAGCAACCCCAGGAAGCCCAGTATGTCCCACAAAGCAAGCAAAGACAGGTCCCCTCTGCTGAGCTTGGGTACCTGAGCACCTTTGCATTCTCCTTGCTGGAGTGGTGCCTTTTTTATTCATTATAAACCTTCATCATTCTCTTGCCGGCCTGTGACTCTCTGCGAGATGCCAGGGGTGGCGGCCGGCGTCTGGATGGAGAGTCTGTCTTTCCTCATTGGGCAAGACGGCTGTCTGGGTTTACTTGCACAATCATGCATCTCAAAACGTGGTCATATAAAAAATGCAGCCTTTTTAATTTTTATCTTCCAGAATCCTTGGCTGTGCTGGGTCCTTTGAGTCTGTCTCAATTTCCGTACCGGTTTCTCCTTTTTTTTTTTTTTTTTTAACCTGTCAGAAGTGATGGATTCCCTCATGATTCCCTTGTGCGTGCCAAGATTTGTGTGTGCATTGGATAGAGAGGGAGAGGGAAAGCGCAGAAGTGCTCGCGTTCTGTGGAACTTGATCTGCAAAAGTCCCTTGCTGTCTGAGTTTCAAATGATCTCTTTCCGTCTTGCATGCTTCAACCCTGAACTTCTTGCTCTCACATTTATGCATCCTTTATGGGGCGAGGACGTGGTGACCTGGCTACGCAGGGGCTCGACTTTCAGGAGGTCAGCTGGCCCTCAGGTCATCCTTACGTGAGAATCCTGGCTTTACAGAGGAGGTTCAAACTGCACTTCCAGTTTCCCGGCCAAATTCTTCAACTCTTTGGTGCTTAACTGAGAGGTGTAGGATCTGCAAGGCGGCTGGAGGGGAAGAACCCGGGCTCCTTCCCAGAATCAGATTCTCAGATATACACCAGATCAGGTTTGCTTTTGAGAAGAGAGAGTGTTTACATTTTATCTGTAATCGGTCTATACCAAGAGCCGTTGCTACCACGTTTAATCTAGGATAATACTGCACATGGGCCCTGCGGCCTTCAAAAGTATATATATTCCTTAATTCATGTTTCTAAAGTTCACCATCCGTCACTTACATAAGGGAACATCACACGGTTATTGATTCTTTTTTCTCCTATAATTTTCTCCTGTCTTTAACACGGGAGCATTAAAAGAAATAGGGGCACCTAACTAAAAAAAAAAAAAACAAAAACAAAAAAAGGATACTTGCAAAGCTAAAGAAAAAATTTACTGCCGGGATTTGCTTCTCTGAAGATTTTTTTAATTTAAATTTGTTAACAGATGTGACCAAAAAAAAAAATCCTTTTATCTCACCTGTGCTGTTCAAGTTACGCAGAAAAGACTCCATAAAATTATTATGTACAAAGGGCCATTCATAAGCAGTAAATTAAAATCGATAGAGCCTTCCGATTTTAAAATTGCATTAAAAATAAATTGAGATACACAAAATGAGCTTCTTTTAGTTTGGCGTTTTACAAAAACTGAGCAGCACCCTTCTTGGAGGAAGACCACAGCGTCTTTACGGCCCCCTGGTTTGGGCTCTATGTTACAGTAACAGTGTTGACGCATCCAGTATTTTAGCAGGTTTCTACTGCCCTGGCCCCGTGGGCACGGACACAGAAGGGTACGCTCTCTGAAGTCACATGCACTGTGCAGGTACCCGTGCAACTGGTTGTTCAATGCTTAGATGAGACGTACACACTCTTGGACTTCAGGTGTATGTTGGTTAGCTTTCCGACACTGTAACAAATACTCTTTACATAGTCAACTTATAAAGATGAAAGGTTGATTGGGGCTCGTGCTTCAGAGGCTTCCGTGCATGGTCCCTTGGCCCCGTTACCCTTGAGCCTGGGATGAGGTGCTTATGTAAACCTATTGCTGATGCGTAGCCTCCTGGGCATCATCTTGGCCCCCTCCTTTGAGAACTCTTCCAGGCCCGGGTATCCTTCCAGTGCCTGGTATAGCCTTTCCCTGGCTCCTTTGTCAAAAACTTGTCAAGGGCACATTCAAAGATAATGTTCGTTAAAAATCTGAGGCAGGAGGATGGCAAGTTCAAAGCCAGCCTCAGCAAAAGCAAGGTGCTAAGCAACCCAGGGAGACCCTGTCTCTAAAGAAAACACAAACTAGGGCTGGGGAGGGGACTCAGGGGTTGAACGCCCCTGGGTTCAATCCCTGGTACAAATAAAAAAGAAAACCTGGGATGTTGACTACCCAATTAATAAGTCTAGGAGTGTCTGTGAGATTTATGAAAGTTAAATACGACAGGGACGTCTTCCTGTAAATCCAGAGAGCTCACTGACCCTTTCAGAGCGGTTCCTGGAAATAATTTGCACAGAGAGGAAGGCTAATGGCTTCTTTCTTTTGAAAAAAATCTCTCTTCCACGTATTCCTCTGAATGAAGATTTCTTTGAGTTTGGATTTCCTTCAGGAAGAGCACGATGGGACTTTAGTTCCTCAACGTGACCTTGTGAATGAAAAAAAAAGGTCAACAGAATACTGGCCAAAATTTCAATGATATTCTCCAATGATATTCCAGGAAGTTGAATTCTAATTGAAACCCTTCATTCTCGAAAAATTGATCCTTTGGGGGAGATTGCCATGTTAACAGAGAATAAGACAAAGATTTGTATTTTATTAGTATTTTAGTATTTTCTTTGGTTGTATTATTAATTAATTAAATATATTTCTTTGTACCAGGGATTGAACCCAGGGGTGCTTAACCACTGAGCCACATCCCCACCCCCTTTTTTTTTTTATTTTGGGAAAGGGTTTTGCTAAGTTGCTTAAGGCCTCACTAAGTTGCTGAGGCTGGCCTCCAACTTGCAATCCTCCCACCTCAGCCTCCAGAGTCACTAGGATTGCAGGTGTGCACCACTGAGCCCAGCTAGTATTTTATTCTTAACTCTACAAAGACAATCAACTCATCAGCTATGACAAGACTAAAGTGGCCTGAAATTAGTTTTTGACTCTCAAGCACATGCCCAATTTGGCAGAAGTGGAGCAGAACCCAAGGAAGGTTCTTTGGCTCTCATCCAAAGCTCTAGGGCACACTTGGCTGGTCTCAGATACCTAGTATCTGCCTGCGAGAAAGTGGCTTTATTATTTCCACTAAGAAAATCATGCCTGGCACGGAATTTTACATAATGACGCTCTGCGAACCATTGCCTAGCTGTTGTAGAAAATTGGAATTAACTGAATGATACTTTGTATCTATTTATCTCTGTGACTATCTATCCGTCTACCTATCACTAATAATGGAAAATTTCCAACCCACTTGAATACTTTTTTACCCTTTGATTTCTGACTAGCATCTTGTCTTCTCCTTGCCCACTCCCTGGATTTGGCATTTATTTGGGGGTCTTAAAATTTTAACATGTGTTTTAAAATTGTGACTGTGTGATAGGTGCTCAGAAGCCAGACGCTAGAATATTTTGCATGATTTAAAACTTTCCACAAATTCTGTCGTATTGTGCATGACTTTGTGGTATTTACCATTTCCCCTGCCCACACACTCTGTCAAGATTTTTGCTTGCTAATATGTCTCTAGTTGGGTAGAAATAGTGTTCTGTTGCATGGTACAGTGATTGTAAATCCAAAAGAGTATGTTGCGCTGGGTGTGGTGGGGCATACTGTAACCCCAGCTGTTTGGGAGGCTGAGACAGGAGGATCCTGAGTTCAAAGCCAGCCTCCGCCAAAGCGAGGCCGTAAGCAACTCAGGGAGACCCTGTCTCTCAATAAAATGCAAAATAGGGCTGGGGAAATGCCCCAGTTTGATTGTTCCACCCTGTACACATCACCAGAGTGCCTTCCACAAGTGTGTCCTGTGGCTATCCATACCCACCAAGTTGCAAGTGGCCGTCCACAGCAGGGAGCTGTGGGCTGTTCTGAATGCCGTTTAGGGTTCAGCCTGCTTCTGCTGAGGTCTAGCTGAGATCTGCCTGTGCCACTTCCCTTTAATTCGGATGACAGTGACCGCGGTTTCCCAGGCATGGGCTCCCTGGCCGAGATGAGCTGACCCATAGGCCAGCACCCCCTACTCCAGCTCCCTTTCTGTTTTCGTAGCTATTATAAAAACTGGCGTTTTGGCTTCCTTGTATTATTCCAGATCATCATTTTTAATCCATTTCCAGATCCGGATCAATGTGGGTAAATAGATAAAAATGGGATTTTCGAGTCGGTCCTGACCGCATTGATCCGAGACCCGGAGGTGACGGCAGCGGTCGATGGCAGCGGTCGGTCGATGGCAGCTGTCCCCCTTTTGGCCATCTGGATACCCCGGCCAACCTGGATGTGAGGATCCCGTGGTTGAAAGACATTTGAGTGAGGAGCCCGGTGCATCGTAAGAGACCCGCGATTCCTGCGGTAGCTAATTGCACGTGTCTGATTCGCTGGGTCCGGAGATGCCCACATATCTGGTGGCACCTTTATTTTGGGGTGTGCATGTCGGGGTGGAGATGGTGTTGGGATCCGCAGAGTCTCTGTAAGATGCGTGGCTCTGCCTCCATGGGAGATTCCACCCTCTCCCTGGAGGACCTCAATAAACAGGATCAGAGGAAGGAGGGACTTCTGTCACCTTGTGCCTGGAACTTGGAGGCACATGGTTAGCTCCCCTGGTTCTTAGGCTTTAGGTTCATGTTGAATTATTCCACTCACTTATCTGAGTCTCCGGACCCTGACTAACCCCTTGGCCGCCCCGTGGGATGGCCTGAACCCGGTTTGGAAGCCCTGAGAAGATACCTAAGGACAGACCCACTTTGTCCCATGCACGACCCGCGGCTCTCTCGCACAGGTGCTTGGTGCATGGACTCAGATGTCCACGTGACGTCATGGTGTCCTCGCTGGGACGGCAGGGACCTGCAGAACCCGGAGGTGATACAAAGCTCTGGGCAGCTATCCCACTGCCCGCCACAGCTGGGGGACCTACGTCCCAGTCCTGAGGGACAGATGGTACAGGATGGTTCTGAGCATCCCAGGGCGGGGGGCCAGCAAGGAGCAGGAGAGGACAGAGGGGGAGTGGGCATCTGGGAGCTGCCAGGTCCAGGCTTACCCTCATCCCCGGGAACACGGAGGTTAGACAGTGGCTGCCAGGACTATTCCGCCTCCTATATCTCCTCGTCTCCCAGTTGTTATCGTTGCTCTCCTCCTCTTCCTCCTTCATCTCCTCCTCCACCTCCTCCTCTTCCTCCTCCTTCTCCTCTTCCTCCTTCTCCAGTTCCTCCTCCTCCTTCTTCATTATCTCCTCCTCTTCCTCCTCCATCTCCTCTTCCTCCTCCTCCTCCTCTTTCTCCTCCTCCTCCTTCTCCTTCATCTTCTTCATCTCCTCCTCCTTTTTGTCCTCCTCCTCCTCCTCCTCCTCCTTCCTCTCCTCCTCCCTCTCCTCCTCCATTTTCTCCTCTCCTCCCCCTCCCCCTCCTCCTCCCTCTTCTCCTCCTTTTTCTCCTCCTCCTCCTTCTCCTTCTTCTTCCCTACCTCCATTTCTTCCTCCTGTTCCTCCTCTTTCTTTCCATCCCCTCCTCCTTCTCCATCTCCTCCTCTTCCCATTCTTTCTCATTCTTCTCCTCTTTCTCCTTCTCCTCCTATTCTTTCTCCTCCTCCTTCATCATCTCCTACTGCTCCAATTATTTCTCCTCCTTCTGTTCTTCCTTCTCCTCCTCCTCTTCCTCCTCATTCTTCTTCTCCATCTTCTCCTCCTTCTCCACCTCCTCCTCCTTCTCATCTCCTCCTCCTCTTTCTCATCTCCTCCTGTGTCTCCATCTCCTCCTCCTCCATCTCCTTCTCCTTCTCCATCTCTTCCTCCCTCTCCAGTTCCTCCTCCTCCTCCATCTCCTCTTCCTCCTTCTCCAGTTCCTCCTCCTCCTTCATCTCCTCTTCCTCCTTCTCCAGTTCCTCCTCCTCCTCCATCTCCTCTTCCTCCTTCTCCAGTTCCTCCTCCTCCTCCTCCTTCTTCATTATCTCCTCCTCTTCCTCCTCCATCTCCTCTTCCTCCTTCTCCAGTTCCTCCTCCTCCTTCTCCATCTCCTCCTCTTCCTCCTCCTCCTCCTTCTCATCTCCTCCTCCTTCTTCATATCCTACTGTTCCAATTCTTCCTCCTCCTTCTGTTCTTCCTTCTCCTCCTCCTCCTCCTCCTCCTCCTCCTCCTCCTCCTCCTCCTCCATCTCCATCCCCTCCTCCTCCATCTCCTCTTCCTCCTTCTCCATCTCCTCCTCCTCCTCCTCCTCCATCTCCTCTTCCTCCTTCTCCAGTTCCTCCTCCTCCATCTCCTCCTCCGCCTCCTCCTCCTCCTCCTTCTTCATTATCTCCTCCTCTTCCTGTTCCTATTCTCTTTCTCCTCCATCTCCCCTTCCTCCTCCCCTGCAAGCAAGAGACCTTCCCCATCCTCACCACCCTCGCTCCTTGCTCTGCACACTGGCCGCACACACTTTGGGGCTTGGTGTGGTCACAGGATGGAGATGCAGAGTGACATAGGAACATTGGCTGCTTCCCTTTCTCCATGCTCCAGTCCCCTAGCACCAGTGGGTGCCCTGATAAAGGTGCTGAGAGAAAGCCCTGAAGACTTTAAAAAAAAGAAAGGAGAAAACAGAAATCCATCTCCACCTCCAATGTCTTTCTTGCAAGGCAAATAACCTCATTGTGGGTGGGGTCATTCTTTTCCCGGCAAATCGTCCTTACAGAAAATTGCCTAATCACAAAATGTCCTTTTAAAAATAGATTCTGTCAGCCATGTGTGGCTAATCGAATCTGGAGTTCGTGGGAGGGAAATGGGTTGATCAGAGAAGACAGAGGGGGACTTAATTTGGGGGAAATTATTGAAGAGATTTATGTAGTGGCAGAAATGGTTCTAAGTTGGAGAGCAGCCAGAGAAAGCGGAGCCCGAGGGATTATGGCTGGATCAATACTCCCGCGAACAGGTTGCCCGTGCAGAGAAAAGCTCTGGTCCGTGAAGCCAGCTCCAAAAGCCGGGGCAACATTTTAAGTCTGAGAAAGAATTCAGAGGTACAGAATTCTCCCTGATGAAAAGTGGTGATGAATGTTTATTTGGTTACATGTTTGAGAGTTTGATGATTTTTTTCCCTTGATCTCCTCCTCCATCTCCGCCTTCTTTTCAACAGAACTAGGGCTACTCTAGCACCTAGCGGCAAGTGCTGATCTGTGTCTGCAGTTTGTCACTCGTCCATTGTCTGGCAATATTGGACCAAGCAGGACAGACAGGAAGCCCAATTTCCAATTCACGGGCTGAAACCAGCCCTTCATTTTTTTTTTATTGTAGATAAAGATTCATTGGAATGCAAACACAGCCATTCGTGCATGTCTCATCTGTGCCTCTGTGAAGGGAAAATTTGCTTTCCTCTGTGTTAGGGTATGAGTGCATTCCAAAACCCACAGCCTCTCTTTCCTCCTTCATCCACTTTATAGGAAAATCATATGACTCATCTGACAGTGAGCAGCACATTCAACATCCAAAGAGACCACATAATGTCAGAATGGATCTCAAGAGAGACAGTGTGTTCTGTTGTCTAATAATTTCAATAAGTGTGTTCAAAAAGAGATAGGGAGAAAAAAAGGTGAAACACCTCCAGATCTAAATGATGATTTATCTCTGGGTAATAAAGCAACAGATAAACTGCCAATTTTTTGTCTGGACATTTATACATTTTGACAATAAGTATTTCAGTACTTTCTGTGTTGATCAGCTTTCTGTTACTATAAGGAATACCCATGACCATCAAGTTATAAAGAAAAAAGGTTTCTTTGGGATTTGCCATTTTGGAGCTTGTTGTCCCTGTGGTGTGGCTGCAAATCTTAGTGGAAACACATGACAGAGCCAAATTCCTCATGTCATAGCCAGAAAACAAACGTGAAAGAGCAAGAGACTAGGCTCCCAGAGTCCTTTATCAAGAGCATGTCCCCAAATGACCTGAACACCTCCTAGTAGGTTCCACCTCTTATAAGATAAAAATCATGTTCCCCCATACCAAGCCTTTATCACAGGGTTCTTTGAGGTACATTCAAGATCCAAACTGTAGCACCTTCTTTAATAAAAAATCAAAATTTGAAAGTCTACATCCTTGCAAAAAATCTCAGAGAAGCTACTTTCTTCCTTAACTGTAAGCAGTCGGGTTGTATCTTGCATATAAATCAACGACTAATAAGCATCCTCCGTGCTAAGAAAATTTTACATATTCTCCTAAAGGCATGGCAAAAAAAAATTTCTGAATTCCACATTACTCTTCTTCCCTCAGGATGCCCAAGACGTTTTTCTACTACCACCGCTGCGCTCGGTAGGGAAAGAAAAGTGTTGGAGAGACAGCTGACTTCAGGGGTCCATCCAGTGTATCACCTATATAAACATCATCCAGAGCTAAATGAGTTAGCAGCATTAAGGTGTGTGGGCAAATAAGTCATTAAGCCAATAATATCTAACTTAGGTGGCAAAGGGTAAAGTAAGGCGCTATTGTTGGAACATGCTTCCTGTTACCAGAAAAGAAAAAAAAAATATATATATATATATGTAGGTATAAAATAAATATGCTAATAATGATGAATCACAAAGTAATTGAAGTAATTTTGGAGCAGTAATCTCCATTACAAATGTGTCTATTAGGCAGACATTAATATTCATTAGTCAATAATAAGAAGGCTTTTAATAGACATTTGATTACAGGTTCTGTTTTCACAAGTGTCTACGTTGGGTCAGGTGCTCTCCTCGTGTTCTTAAAACAGGGTCAATAAGCAGCTCTTTTGGAAGCAAGAGTTCGGTAACTTCTTTCTGCTCCAGGCTGGCTGGGTGAGATGGTTTTGTGGGTCCTCTAACAAATGTCCAAATGTATTTAGAAAATGAAACCTGGTTTTACTTGCACTACATGAGTCTTCAGAGGTTTTACCAGAGTTATTTACCAAGGGATTCTTATGGCTGAAATGGAAGGTGGCCCCCAAATACTTCTGGGTCAATGCAGAATGTGGAGTGATTAGATTATGAGCACTGTAACCTGGTCAGTCCACCCTGGTTTGAATGGACTCACTGGGTGTAGACTAATAAGTGGATTAATCCACTTGAATGGACTCACTGGGTGGTGACTGCAGCAGGTGGGGGGTGGCTGGAGGAGGGGGTCCCTGGGCTGTGCCTTTGGGGTCTCTGTCCTGTCCCTGGTGGGCAGAGCTCTCTCTGCTCCCTGGTGCCCTGTCCTGAGCTGCTCTCGTCCTCCAGGCCCTGCCGCCATCTTGTTCTGCCTCCCCTTGGGCCAGAGCCATGGAGTCGGCCACCAGGGACTGGACCTTGGACACCGTGAACCAAAAGAAGTTTTTCCTTCCCTACATTGTTCTTGTTGGGTATTTTGCGGACTAATAGAGGGGTATTCTGGAGCGGACACCAGTCCACTGATTTTCTAAGCATATTCTTGGCATTATCTGGAGCCATTTTTGATTGTCACATTGGAAGTGGGCAGGGGCTGGCATCCAGTGCCTGGAGCCCAGGGATGCTGCTAGTGTTATCAGCAAGCTCTATAGCAAAGAGAGATCTGGGCTAAGTGTATGTTGTGCCACAGTGGAGGAGAAACCCTGGGTGGAGGAGGGAGGGGATCTGGAGTAGCTCACGCTTTGTCTTACCCTGGTGCCTTCGGCCTGGGCCTGGCGGTATTGCACAGAACCCCAGGCCCCTAAAAGTTGCTGCCTGAAGAAAATCCCAAGTGCCGTGGGATTTTTGACCCTAGGAGATTTAGGAGCATGTGTGCGTGATGTGCTGATAGTCAGTGTTTGGTGACTGTAACAGGTGCTTCAGATGATGACCTTACAAAGAGAAAAAAAGTTTCTTTGGAGCTCATAGTCTGGGGAGTTCCTGTCCACGGAGGATGGGCCGTGTTGCGTTGGGGCTGGAGTTGAGACAGCACATCACGGAGGGGAGTGAGAGGGGACCAAAACTGCTCACCTAACGGCCAGAAGGAGAAAGAGAGAAAGAGAGAAAGAGGTTGGGGTTCTACCGTCCCCGCAAGGACACGCGGCCAGTGGTTTGTGGACCTCCCACTAGGTCTGACTTCTTAGTGGCTCCGCCAGCTCCCCAAAAGCACCCTAATGAAGGCTTTCTTTACAGTAGGGACCTCTGGGAGACAGGCACAACTAGGAGCCAAGCCGGAGCAGATGCCCAGGACATATAAATAAGTTCTCATTTCCAGTTGGGCCACATCTCTCTCTCGTGGTGAATATGCCACTCATCCAGAATGGGAAGGCTTCTGATTTCCTTCTGGTCCCCAGCGTTCCCCATCAGGGGCACTCAACCTGTTTCCAGAGTGACGCAGAACCGAAAGTTGCCTCCAGCCGCGCTCCAGGCATACAAGTGTCCATCTTGGAAAGAGCAAGCAGCTGCATGATAGGAGCTGCCCGCCCCCCCCACCCCGGGGGGAAATACTGCAAAGGTTAGAGGGATGTTCAAGTTTAGAGGGGATTTTGCAGAGTTCCTGATGCAACGACTGTGAAATATCAAAGGAGACTGTCGGTAAGCTGGGGATACATTAGTATAAAAAAAGGTATACGCACGCAGTCCGTTTCTGACCTGTCTGCCATTTCTCTCTCTCCCTCTTTTCCTGTGATTGATGCCTCTCCTTACCTCCTCCATTTACGTATCTAATTGCATCAGAGAGACTGATCATACGAGCCCAATTGTATTTTATTGGAGAATAGAGTTTGAGAAGACTATTCAAAGAGAATAGAGAGGGAGCCAATGGGAGTTGTAAATTTCCACTGTGTATTTGAGCTTCCTGCCAGTAATTTAGGAGGCTGGAGCTGATAAACAGGAAATGGCAGGTTGGGCAAGGAATCCAAGTTGGGACCAGCTGGTGGGAGGCTGGCAAAGCCCTTGGGGGAGTGTTTCAAGGTAGATGGGTAACCTTTGTGTTCCATGTTGCATTTCTGTTTCATTTTGGTCAATGTGGAGTGAGACCTTTCAGTGCTGCCTGTGCCAATTTTTCTTCGCAGTCCTCTTAACCAAGGAGGAACTCACGCCCTGCTGAAATTACGCCCTGCACAAGCATGCACCAGAAAGCTCATTCATTTCCAATGAAGAACAACGAGGCAGCCATCAGATTGATTGGTTTAAAGCCACCAGCTTGCTCCTCCTGCTCAGAATACAAATCCACTTCCTCTTCCTTTTCGAGACACCTAAGAAGAAAAAAAAAAAAAACAGACCCCCAGAAAAGAACGTCAAGGATTTCCTGACCCTTGCCAGTCAGGCCACCACACCCAGGATGCTTTGGTTGGTTACTCTTCTCTGCGATGAGGACAGTGAGTTCCTGCCGTGGGGACCGCAGCTTGAAGATGCAGAGGTAGAAGCTGAGATGACTTTTGAAAGTCAAACTGTGGGTACCAGCTGCAGGTGGAGGGTGTACATTTCTAGATTTCAGATTTCTGCCTGGAGTTCACCACGTGTGGTTATGAGGCCCGACATGCACGACACTGGAATTGGCTAATTATTGATCTCACAGCAAAGAACCAAAGGGGGAAATTGTCTCTAATGTAAACACAATATTTTCAGCAAATCCATAGGCAACTGGGTTGCGTCTCTGTATCTAAGGTGCAAAGTGGAATGATATTTATCAATACCAGTAGGTTCTAGGGTACACAGAGCCTTACACAGAGCAGTATTTCCCGGGACATCTGATATTCAACAAATTGAATTTTCTCCCATGAAAGTAAATTCTTTAATTTTTTTTTTTTAAAGTTAAAAACTGATATCAGGGAGAAGCTGTTTAAAAACATGGAATTCTTATCTAGACCTAACATGTATTTTTTCCCCCCAAGATTCTTTGACATTTGTAGAACTCATACTGGGTTCACTCATGTAATGGCTAATCTGAATCGTTAACTTGATTGGGTGAAGAGATGCTGTGGATGAAGAGGCTCAGGGGCGGTCCATGGGGGTGTGTCCAGGAATGATGGGCATGTGGGATAGCCAACTGAAGTGGAGACCCTCCCTAAGCGTGGGCAGCACCGTCCAATAGGATGGTGGCTTGGATGGAATAAAAATTGCAAGAACCTGCTCTTCTTGAAGGGGTTCTTGATTGCTGCTGGGATCCTCTGAGGACATCAGACTCTGCCTTCTTCACTCTTCCAAAGTGGACTCTGCCAGTGGTTCTCCAGGGAGTCTCCAGAACCTTCCATCTCAGACTGGGTAACACTGTTGGCCCCTCTTATTTCAAGGCTTCAGACTTTGGGAGTGTGCATCTACCAACTCCTCCAGCTGTCCACCCTGCATACAGCCAGTGTGGACTGGCCAGCTCCTGGTGGTGTAAACCACTCTAATAAATCCCCTTTTTATACCATACTTCCTCTTGATTATGTTGCTCTGGAGAACCCCGGCTAATACAGTTTATATGCAAACCATGTTATTTGATGAATCATAGTTTTATGCTCCGGGTTTGAACACATAGTAAGGCCCACAGACATAGGAATGAATTTAGTCATGACTACACAGCTGAGACTTATTACTGCAAAGATATTATCCCAGAAGGAAAAATATTTCTTGGGACATTTTTTCTTAAGGACTCACATGAGCTTGCTTACTCAGAGATCTGGGTTTATAATCCCTTGGTTCATAAACAATAGGATAAAGTGGATAATCATATAAAATGAGGCATGCATGCCTTAAGTAGAATGGTTGGCTCTATCTATACATCTGTATTTATTCATTGTATCAGCCTTTTTAAAAAAACGAGCAAGTCTTTGCTTTAAGTATGTCTTCAGTGGAGTCCTTTGTTTGTATCCGTTATGTCCAAGTGGCTGGCTGACAGTAAGATGGCCCTTGTGTTAATTCTCTTGACCCTGGAAGTGGGTTGACCTCGGATGAGCCTTCCGATGAAACCTCAGCCCTGGGTGACTCCTTAGTTTTAGCTGAGAGACAGACACTGGCAGACAGCAGCTAGCTAACTGATGGCCAGATTCTTAACCCAGAGGTGCACGCCTGTAATCCCAGTGGCTCTGGAGGCTGAGGCAGGAGGATCGCAACTTCAAAGCCAGCTTCAAATAAGCGAGGCACTACAACTCAGGGAGACCCTGTCTCTAAATAAAATACAAAATAGGGCTGGGGGTGTGCTCAGTGGCCGAGTGTCTCTGAATTTGATCCCCTGCTCCCCGTTAAAAAAAAAAAAAAACCTCTCTTTTTTGATGCATTGAAGTGCTATTAAGTCCCATAAATGGCTAATTAAATCTCAGAATTCCAATAATAAGCTCAGGTAGAACGAACAGGTGCAGGATCAAAGCAAAGGGTTTATCTTGGGCGAATAACTCTGTGTGGAAGCAGATGGTATGGGCAGCCTAGACGTTCCAGTGTTTTTCACAAGAATTCAGAGAATCGGCCAAAATATTTGGAGAGAGAATGCACTCTGGATTCATCTGATGAGATAATTAAGTAGGGGTTATTTTAGACAACTCTTACTGTGATAATAAAACTTATCGTTTCTGACATGAGCGTGGTATTTTTTTTGTTTTTATTTATTTATTTATTTATTTATTTATTTTGGTCTGGTTTCGCTGCTTTTCCTAAGTTAGGGATCCAAGCATCCTTGGAGGAGTTCAGCATTCAGACATTCCTAACCTTCAACGACCTTCCTTAGGGTTTGCCGGGGGCCGTGACTGTCGAATTCACAGTCAGTTTGAGCTGTTTCATTCTGTGGTTCTCTTGTACCTGGTCTCACTCCAAAATCGTCCAATAAAGACTCCCAGGCAGCAAGTTGCATAAAGGTTGAAGGAACACAATTTGACATTCTAAGGAAAAATTCATGATTCTCTCCATCTGTTCACCAAAAGGAAAGGAAAGGAGCCTCACTTGAAAGAGAATATTGAGTGAGGCCTTTCTAAGTCATCCTGCCGGGAAATGACCCAGGATGCCACCGGATCCATTTTGTGTCACTTTGCATGAGTGTCACTCTTTTATTTTCGAATCTGATGAATTTGACCTCAACTCACCTTTAGTTGTTCCAAGAGAGGAAGACGGTTTCTCTGAAATTATGCTCCTTGGGTTTATCTCTGGGGTTTAATGTCATGCCATCGTCTGAGCCGCATGGCATGCAAACCAGTCATGGGGGTGGGGAGAAGGAAGGAAGATTTAAAAGGGGGCTTGTTGCTGGGTGCCGTGGCGCACACCTGTCATCCCAGCAGCTCGGGAGGCTGAGGCAGGAGGATCACGAATTCAAAGCCAGCCTCAGCAAAAAGTGAGGTGCTAAGCAACTCAGGGAGACCCTGTCTCTAAATAAAATACAAAATAGGGCTGGGGATGGGGCTCAGGGGTCAAGTGCCTCTGAGTTCAGTCCCTGGTACCCTCCACCCCAATAAAAGGGGACTTGTCGCATGGAGCTCAGATCCACCTATTAACCGGATGATTCCAAAGACCAACCAGAATTCTGCTTCTCCTGAGTTCCTAAGGAATGAGAGGTGACCTGTCACTCCAAACACTTATCTATCCAAATAGGTAAGAAGTTAAGGACTTGTTTCCCCATGGAGCAAGAGCCCAATTGAATTGCTACCTTGCTCATGATGCTCTTTGCTGAAATACTTGGTCTGGCCATTCTGAGGAGCTTGGTGCTCCTTCCCACCTTTATAGCACACACATTTGCAACATGTTAGCAATAGTACTATTTCACTCATCTGTGGTTACTGGGATGCAACCCAGAGGCTTACCTCCCAGCACAGGACAGAAATCAGCCCATCACTGCTAATGAATGCATGAATGCAAACCTTTATTACCCTTAATCTCTGTCACCACTGCCAATAATCAATAGTGCAGGTAGTCTGCCTCTATCTAGCATCATTTTAAATAACTCCTTTATGTTTCATTGCAATTTAATTTTTGACCCAACTTGATTGACAGATGAAGAACATCCAATTTCACTATTTTTAGCCAAAATCTGAAGCGTGCATTCGCACACCTGCCTGCGTTGCTTCCTGGGATACATTTCCAAAGTGGAATCGCTGAGTAGAAGTGGGTACACAACTGAGGTTTTTGATCCCCGTTTCTGTTTTTTTTTTTTCTCTTCTGCAGTTATTGATGTGGTATATCTCGGGTCCCTTCATGACGGGGATGCAATCTGAGAGACGTGTTGCAGGCTGTCTGAACCCCAGAATGTACTCACACCCACCGCGGCGGCTGCGATGGCGTCAGTGATATAGAGGTGGTCTCTTGTTGGCTGAAATGTCACTGTGCAGGATTGTATATAGAGATGCGAGCCGTTGCTGATGCTTTTCCTCTCCATCTATCTACATAGTTGAGACAAAGACCATTTCCCATCCAGATTCAGAAGCAAACTTTAAAATTCAACCCTTCAAAATTTTTAAGTGAAATGGGTTCCTTCTTTGCCAAGGGGCCATTTTTCTTTCTTTTCTCTAGTATTCTGGTGATTTATTTTGGTTTCTGTGTCTGTCTTGATCTATGGTGAATCTAAGTTGGCTTCTGCCAACCCTGGAAGACTGGCTTAACCGTCGCGTGGGGATCCATTTGTGGGATGGGGATTCCGTCCTGCTTTTATCTGGGGAGCGGGCTTGGCTAATGGGGGGTGATGTAAATTGTCATTAAAAAAAAATATCCAGCCTCACCTGTTCCTAAACATCTCGTGCATATTTACAGTGCAGAAGGGTGGGCAGTGAATTCCAATCAACACCTTAAGTTAGGTTTTATCTTTTTTTTCCTTGTATAACGTTAGTCTATTTTGCAGGCTGCCCAAGGTAGCATTATCAAATCAAGGGTGAATCTCAAGGTCATTCGTGCACAAATGCTTCCTCCACACAGGAGAACTTCACACCATCTACGAAGCTACTCTTGAACCTGCTTCTTCCTGTATCTCTGTTTGCAGCAGCTCCATTGTGATCTACAACCTGAGGCTGAACCCCTGGGGGGTATAGGTAGTTCATCCCTCTTGTCTTCCAAAGAATGAATGCAAACCAAACACCAGCTACTTTCTTGTAAGAAGTACAGTTGAGATTCCCTCCATTTAAACAGAATCACAAGACACTGGGTAGATGTGCACGCACACGCACACACACACACACACACACACACACACACACACACTCATGTAGGAGGCCTCAATTCCAGCTTGGCACGGAGAAGCTATCTAAGTTCTTTGGTAACAATTAGACCTGCCGTAAGGCTACTGGATTTCCCCATGTTCAGTTTCCCCACCTGCAAAATGCGCTGAGCCTTCCGTCATCTTTATACTCCATCTTGTGTCTTTGTTGGGATAGATTTTATTTGAAAACTGGAGTCCATAATAAAGAATCATAACCTATTTGAGGCCCAGAGAGCTAGTTTCTTTTCCACTGTGACCGCTGGATCTGACTCTAGGAAACTGCAAGAAAACATTTTGATACTGTTCAAACGTAGACGTCTGTTTGTTTGATATTCTGTCCTCGGTGCCTGATTACTTTGAAGAAGACATATCAATTAGGGCCACAGACACACTTGTGATTCTAGTGATGAAAGGCCCTTTCAGCTATTTTAATTGTTAATTTTAATCAAGCATGTCCACGGGAAAAGAATCAAGGTGGTTCAATCGTTCTTTGAAAGAGACAGAATGATTCAGAAGGAACAAGAAAGTGAGACCCTATAAAGGAAAACGAAATTAACATTCTAAATATAGGTTTCAAGAACAAGCTTTCTCGTCCTCCTGATGAGAAGTGGCATTGAACCCAGAGATTTCATAAGTATTGATTTATGTGGTTGAAATGTATTTAAGTAATGCTATTTTATGCAGAGATTGATTGGTTTTCTTTTCTTTTTTTTTTTTTTTTTTTTTTTGGTACTGGGAATTGAACCCGGGGTGCTGAGCCACTGAGCCACATCTCATGCCTTTTGGGGAAAAGGAGTATCAGGGATTGAATTCAGGGGCACTCAACCACTGAGCCACATCCCCAGCTCTATTTTGCGTTTTATTTAGGGACAGAGTCTCATTGAATTGCTTAGGGCCTCCCTGCTGAGGCTGGCTTTGAACTCGAGATCCTCCTGCCTCAGCCTCCTGAGCCACTGGGATTAGCTACCATCACACCTGGCTTGCTTGGTCCTCTAAATCACTGTTTAGGTAGGTGGGCATCACTCTGCCCCTTGTTCTGAGTACCATTATCAACTCCGTCGCCTTGCCGGGGTGAGTTGTGTTTGCATGGACCCTGGAACACCAGCCCAGCAGGGCAGACCTAAGTCGCAATGTGCCTCTCTCTCCCCCGGGTGCCCGGGGTCTCGGCTTCAACCAAAATAATTTTGAGAACCCTGTATCCGGCAGAGGAGGGTTCACCCAGCCCCTTTGGCAAGTATTGGTGGCTTTTTGTTTTGTTTCTGAAGCAAGGAATTATGGATCAAAGGCCTCTTTGTTGGCAACCACAGAAAAGCTCTTTCATGAACTTCCGCGGAATAAGCACAATTTATGACCAGAAAACCCACCGCAGCCTCTGAAGGGCCAGGAGACATGAAAACTCTGTCTCTTGGGGCCTAGGACAAGGCGTGGCTGAGGTATCAGGAAACAGATGTGAGCTGCCACATGGCTCTCTGGGGGACGGACACACACACACACACACACACACACACACACACACTTCAATGAAAGACGGAATTGGCTCTTACCACCAATTTCCCAGGCTGTAAGTTCTAGCACTGTTTATTGTCTTTGAACTATTTTCTTTGTCAATTGCAGGTAACTGCTACACAGCGTCTATCTTCTTCAATAGAGTTTGAACTGATTCTTAAAAAAAAAAAATCCAACAGACTTATCCCCATTTGTAATTCAACTTCTCTCCTGTGTCTGAAGGTGCGCATTGCCCCCACCCCTTTGAACCACTTATGATATCTGTCGGGTTGTCTCATGGATTCAGGAGCAAAATAAAACCTTTAACATGGCTTCTTTTTTTTTTTTTTTTTTTTTAGAATAAAAGTCATGCTTTTACTTCTATTTTGGAATTCGTCTTTCCTGGGTCTTACATTTGCTGGTTCTGAATGGGCAGGGGAATGTGGCGCCCATCTCGTGTCATTTCATGCTTGCTACAAAGAAGCACAGGTTTATAAAATGACCACCTTGACATGATCGATCAAGCTGTGGGAAGGGCCAATTGGGTTCCCAGGTAAGGACAGATTGACCTCCTCCCAAGCAAAGCGTGGTCCTTCAGATGTCCCGCAAACAGGCTTTGCAAATGGATTCTTGAGACCACTTGCAACCAGGATGCAAACATCAGAACCTAACTCAAATCGGCGTGAGGAAGAACAAACACAAGAACTCCTGTTTGTCACAAGAGCATCTCATGCAGAAAGAGAAAGTGCGGCTCTTGCAGGATAAGAATCAGGCACTGAGACACTGTGTGGGATGCAAAAGGACCTCTGTTCTTTGTAGGTCTCCTCTTCTCTCAGTCTGTAGGAAAAAAAAAAATGTGTATTTCAATGAAGATCTTTGCATACAGTACATCTGATTCTGGCACGGTTCACGGTCTCTGCGCGATTTTGTGTCTATTTCCAAATTGAAGGTCACTGATGCACATACAAACCGCCCTTCCACAGGGTGAGCATTCTCCTCGTATCCATTCTGGGGCCACCATTTGCAATCGAGTTTCTTTGCCCTCTGCGTGCCTTGCTGACGTTTATTTTTCGACAGAAATTAGCATCTTCCTGTTTTCTTCATCACACAAATAAGACCTTTAGCACATTCATTTTATAACTGGAGGAGACTTTGGAAGAATCAGATTAGCCCCTTGTTTTGGCCGGGGTTCTAATGGAACCCTCTGGCTGGGCAGAGGGTCACACCATTGTGTGCAGGAGCAAGTTTTAAGGATAAGCTGACTTTCCGTGCGTTTTTCTCGCAGAGCTATAGGGACAATCAACCTAAAATCATGTCATTCCAACTTAGTGAGCTCTGACCATGATACAACTGGAATCTCTGATGCATTTCATTAATATAAGTGGGATGCAGTATAAGTGCCAAGATAAGCAATCTCAGACTGCGTTTCCAAAAGGCTCTGAAGCATCCTTTCCACCCGTGGCATGGTGGTTTTCCCCAAGGAGGGTTTGAACTTGTGAATCTGATATCGAAGATGTTATAAAAGAGATTGAGGTGGAATTCAGGAGAAACCAATTGGAGGCTCCTTCTATCTCCCAAACCACACTCTCTTATCGGTGGGAGTCCTTCTCAGTTTCATATGATGAAAGTTATTTACCCCAGGCACGGGGTGGGGGTGGGGAGATCCATTGTCTTGGCATTACAAAGCAACGTATTGGGGCTGGGGATGTGGCTCAAGCGGTAGCGCGCTCGCCTGGCATGCGTGCGGCCCGGGTTCGATCCTCAGCACCACATACCAACAAAGATGTTGTGTCCGCGGAGAACTAGAAATAAATATTAAAATTCTCTCTCTCTCTCTCTCTCTCTCCTCTCTCACTCTCTCTTTAAAAAAAAACAAAAACAAAGCAACGTATTGTTTATTCATTCTCTTACCATCCTTACACCGAGAGGGCGTGTGAAATCCTTTCTACCCAGCCCGGGAGACAATTTGATTCTAGTGTCCATCCTGAAGCCACTTAACATGAAATCTGAATCCCAAGGGTGTGGAAGATTGAAAAAGATTCTTCTCTGGCAGAGAAGAATCTTCCGGCAGAATTTCAGTTATTCATTGGAAAGTCAGAAAAAAATAAAATAAAATGGAACTCATCAGGTACAGTGGGCCCCATTCTCACAGGGTCCTAAGACAAACCAGCAAAAACAAACCCCTCCCTCACACACACTCACACACACACACACACACACACACACACACACAAAGATCTGAATTTAAATGAACCTCTCGAATCCGCAGCCACCTGGTGTGGGGATACGTGATAGGTAGAATGGCCGAGGAGGACAGATGGGATCTGACCCGGGGTGAGAAATAATCCAGCAAACTGGGTCCATCAAGGAAGAGAATTCCAGGAACACCTTTGAAAGAGAAATCCCCTGACTTAAAGACGCTGGTTATTTCCAACTGGAGTTGGAAACACCTGTGGATCCCACATATCGCTCCAAGGATTTGTGAAAATTGAGAATCATCCGGGCTGGCCTCCAACTTTTGATCCTCCTGCCTCGGCCTCCCAAGAGCTTGAATCACAGAAAGAAAGAAAGGAAGAAAAGGTAGAAAATGTAAATAATTCATCCATCTCTATAAAATGGGCACAGAAGGGCTGCATCTCACTCCCGTGTCTTTCCTAGTAGTTCAAAATCATCTCACAAATCAGACTTTTCTGAAATAGTAAATGGGTTGGGACCTCAAACCGTTTATGGGCACAGTAAAGGTGGCTTGTGGTAATTCTTCACATTTTCAGTGTATACACATCTTTGAATGTGTATATGCAAAATTTGTAATGCAAAATTCGGGCTTCACAGAATCGATAATGCATTACATCATTTTGCGCTCTCTCTCTCTCTCTCTCTCTCTCTCTCTCTCTCTTTTTGAAGGCCTGTGTCCTTGCAAAATACATTTTTTTTAAGTCAAAAGAAAATCTATTGTTGGTGGATGTCAATCTAAAAATAAAAATTGGGGGAGGGGGGGGCGGATAAGGAACAGTCAAGTCCAAAAGGAAGAAAAGTTTTCACTTTCTTGTTCTTTTCTTTGGAAGGCAAAAACAATCCAGAAGATGCCCGGGGCCTTAAACAGCATGTTAATATAGAAACAGTGAATCTTCCCAGTTGAATTAATTGGAAACACAGTGGATACGGAATCTCATCAGGCGCGCGGCTGTATATTAAAACAGAGGCCCTGGAAATAATTCCTGTTTACTGCACTCCTGTAACCTCATATTTATTGGTTTGTAGAGTCTGTTCAATGTTTATGTATTCCTCGTTTGATTTATAACCCGTCCTTCCTTTCAAAGATGTGTATACACTGAAAATGTGAAGAATTACCACAAGCCACCTTTACTGTGCCCGTAACAAACAGTTTGAGGTCCCAACCCATTTACTATTTCAGAAAAGTCTGATTTTTGAGATGATTTTGAACTCTTAGGAAAGACACAGGGATGAGATGCAGCCCTTCTGTACCCATTTTATAGAGATTGATGAATTATTTACATTTTCCATCTTTTCTTCCTTTCTTTCTTTCTGTGATTCAAGCTCTTGGGAGGCTGAGGCAGGAGGATCAAAAGTTGAAGGCCAGCCCGGATAATTTAGCAAGACTCTGTCTCAAAATTTAAAAATAAATAATTAAAAAGAAGGGGGAATGTAATTCAATGGTAGAGCAAGCCTGGGTTCAGTCTCCAGTACCCCCCCCCCAAGAAAAAGTAAGTTAGGTATCATGTTTATTTACTTACAAATATTTCTATGTATGGTTCTTTTTTTTTTTTTTGGAGGGATGGGGTACTAGGGATTGAAGTCAGAGGCACGGGGCCACTAAGCCCAGCCCTATTTTATATTTTATTTAGAGACAGGGTCTCACTGAGTTGCTTAGCACCTTGCTTTTGCTGAGGCTGGCTTTGAACTCATGATCCTCCTGTCTCAGCCTCCACCTCAGCCTCTTGAGCCACTGGGAGTACAGGTGTGCACCACCACACCTGACTGTGTACGGTTCTTAAGAAGAACAAAGATAACTGTGGTACAAGGAAGGAAGAAAATTCTTCGGAAGCCCAAGGACTTTATCATCGGCTGGATGAGAATCCATGATAGAAATAAGACACCACCCACTGCTCTGAAATATGTGTCTCCAATAATTTAATCACAAATATAGTGTGTGCGTACAGGGGCAGACGACCCAACGGACAGAGAGAAGCTCAGACCGGGAAATTACCAGGTTAGGATTCCATGGAAGTCCACTAGAAAAATTCATGGGGGACGGTATCAATTTTGGCGACATCAAGGACAAGGTCTCCCGGAAGACAAGAGGATTGAGCGTGAGGTTTGAATCTTAACCTTGATGAAGGAAAGTGAGGGATTTCACAGAAACTCAAGGCAGAACTATCCAGGTTCCTTTTTTTTTCCCCCTCTGCAAATACTTCCCAGAATGGAGTGGCTCTTGGAAAATGAGCACAAGCAAGAAATCAAGAAAGAAGAGTTGGAGAAAGGAGGTCCTATTTATTTCTTCCTTTCTTTCTTTTTGCACTGACAGTCAGAAAATAAGAAATGAAGACCAAGACCTCAGGGTGTGGAATGTGATTCCCAAATCAGGGCCAGGCTGGTGGCAGCATCTGTCAATACCGGGCAATTCCACACGGTCATTAGATGTTGTTGTTAGCTCTCGATTGCTGCTCGCGTGTAACAAATCACTACCCACGTGGCAGCTTCAGTGCCATCAATTTGTTATCCTACGGTTCTGCAGCTTGGAGCTCCAAGGAGAGTGGGCTGTGTTCTCCGCTCAGCATCTCCCAAGCCTGACTGGGCTAGGGTCAGAGGGGAGAGTGGACTTCCAATCTAACTGTGGTCTGGAGTCCTTGCAGGGGACGGGGATTCCTTGGTTGACAAACTCGGGCATCTCCAAGGCAGCCTATGCGTTAAGACACAGAAAGCTCTCTGGGAAGTTCACATCTCTGCAGACTAGCATTCTTTGTGCATGTGTGATTTTGTGCAGATTTTTGCAGGTCTGCTCCTCAGATGTGAAATAAAGAAAGTGGTGGCAGTTCAGGCAAGGGGATATTTGAAGGATTAAACACCTGAGCACCTGTACGGGTAGAAGGGAGCCGCATCTGCACCCATGGCAATTTTAGGCTCCCTAAGAACCAAGTACGATTTTTAAAGGGAAGATACAAAAGCAGCCGGCCTCGGCACTTAGAGATGAATTCCCGAATCAGAGAAGGATGGGAATTCCAAGTGGAGACCATCAGTTCGATGAAAGGTCAAGAGAGCTGTATGGGTCAGCTTCTTGTTACTATAACAAAATACCTGGAATGATGAACTTGTAAAGAAAAAGGGTTTTTTGGGAGTCATCGTTCTGGAGGTCTCAGTCCAAGACCAGGCAGAATCATTGCTTTGGGCCTCTGATGGGGGGTGCTACAGACAAGGTGGGGAGTTGGTGGGGTGTTACTTCATGAGACCAAGAGCTGGAAAAGAGACCAGGGCCCCACCCTCCTCTCCACGTTACCCAGGCTGGTCTTGAACTTGTGATTCTCGTGCCTTGATTTCCCGAGTGGCTGGGACTCTGGGCTGCACCCCTGTGCCTGTCTGATCTCGACCTGGATGGCTTAGATTTATTTCTGTCCCCACTCTCAAACCATCTCCTTGATGTTGTCATGGGAAGGCCTGCGCCAAGGATCTATGAATTTTTTAAACTCTTCTGGAAATGTGTTCACTGTCCTTAGAACAAAGACAGTGAACAAATTGCCTGGCTCTTTTATTTCTTCTTCTTCTTTTTTTTTTTTTTTTCGGTGCATAGTATCAACTGTGCTTGTTTCAGAGCCCAAAAGGAAGACACTGTGGGGAAATGAGGTCAGCGGAGGCCACCGAGAAGCATTTCCTGAGCTTCGGGGAAGATTTAAAGTCGGCTGCACGCTGGAACTCCTAAAAATAAAATTAGAAGAGAGACATTTTTATTAGGATCCTCTCTTTGTGCCCCTGACTCCCTTTGGTGAAAGTGCTGAGGAAAAGATATTGCTTGTGTGTACCGGGAATAATGGGGACATCAACCTCCTCGGGATTGAGCTATGTGCAGAAATGGCCAAACTTGAGTCAGACAAGTTCTGGAGAGATGCTGAGCTTCCAGATGAGATAGTTGCATCCATTCTCGGGTAGGCGTGGATTCCACCCACGTGGGTCGAAAATATCAGGAAAAAAATCTCAACTGTGCTGCATGCATACACACTTGTCATGGTCCCCTGAATGATACAGTGTGACCACCTTTGACACAGCTCTGACACTGTGTCAGGTGTTGTGAGTCTTCTAGGGACGGTTTATGACAGACAGGAGAGTGATCCTTGATTACATGCAAATGTATGTAAATGATCTGAGCATGCCCAGATTTTGGTGGGGTCCTGAAACCAGCCAGTCCTTCATGTATACTGTAGAACTGCTGTCTGCCTGTCTGTCTGTCTGTATATCACCTGTCAATCAACAGATGCGTTATAAATCACTATAATGATGCGTGTTATCCATTGCGTATTTGTCTTGTAGCAATATAGATCGGTGTATATATACGTAATATGAGGCTTTGGATTCTATTATAATGCTATGTACATAGTATAACACAGTGAACACCTGTCATAAATATTTATATTAAATATAAGTAGCACCTGATGTACACACCCAACTTTTCACTTGAGAATCCTGAGCATGGCCCAAAGGAACGTCTTTCCCAGTTTTTGCTACCTGAGCTAATCCCTGGTCTAGATGTCATCATCATTAAAACAGTTTTATATAAATGTGTCAATAACTCCCAAAAATGGGCCGTTAAGGAGATCAGCTTTTTTTTTGGCTTGTTTCGGGGGCTATCGACTTCAGTTCTGAGTTGACAGCGAGAAGTCCTGAGCTCTTCCCTGAAGAGAAACTAAGGACTCATTCTGGAAGGTTCCAAGGCAAGATCTTTTTATGCACCCCCCCCCCCGCCAGAAGGCTTTATTATATATATGCACACACGAGTCTTACTTGTGTGGACTTGGTTCTCTCTGAACTGTATTCTATCCCGAATTCCCTGTCGATTTTTTCCCTCTGTTAGGCAAAGCACATGCACAAACACCGCACTGTCACCCAGGTGGGCGGGGACTCAGGTAAGGGAGACGCAGGTAGCACCTTTTCCTCCTTGGCATCCCATGAAGAGGTGTCTCTGGGCTGGGCAGAGGACACGCTGGGGTTTGTGCTATGGGATGGAACACCCTGCCTGGGTACCGGTTGGAGATGCAGTTGAAGGCCACCGCTGGCCACAGCCGGAGTCCCCTGGGAACTTATGCCTGGGTCCCACGTCTCCTTCCTGGGGAACCACAGGCTCCAGGTAGATGCTTATCAAGGGTGTTGGCTTTTCCTGGGTCCATTTGCCTTTGCACTCTACCTTGTAGAATAAAAGGAGATGGAGTGAACGCCTGCCATGAGTTCCTTTAAGCATATTCCTCGTTAGGAATGGTAATCATCTCCCGAGTCATGTGCAGGGGATGAGGTGCAGTCTTGCTCTCTGATGCCGGCGGACACTCTCATTGACAGTCCAGCTGCTGAGTCCCGCTCCCTTCATTTATGTCTGAATCCAAGACAGAGTGATCTTCAAGAGAAGAGCTCAATTTCCATGCAAGAGGCACAGCCCCTGAAGGATCTGGTCATCAATCTTAAATCCGCCTCATAACTCACCCCTCCATGTGCACCCGGGGTGGGGGGGGGGCAGAGCATCAGAGCAACGGGAAGGGTGAGCGGGGACCGGCTCTGGCAGATAATTATTCTCCCCTCGAGCGGTGATTTGGTATCAGGCATTGTCTCTCAGTTAGATGCAAATTTAATGTTTTCCCTTTCCTCACCGTCATTCCAGGCTGACGTTCCCAAAGGATAGCTTCCTCCCCCTTCCTCCTCTTGATGCGCTCCTCATCTTCAGCCCGGGATTTAATTTTCTCTCTGTGGTCCCCACACGTAAACCCACCGTCTCCAAACTCCTCGGCACACGTGATAATCTGTTGACACAGTGGCTTTAATTCTTGGCACACGGGACGACCCATGTCTGACACCCTTCTCGGAGTCTTCCAGGTACCCTTGTGGTTTATAAGTGCATAAATGTGTACATTTTGTCTTCCTGGAGGACTTGTAACTTTCATCCAGAGCCTTTGAAGCCGAGGGCCTGTTGCAGAACTCATGAATTAATGAGTTGATGGAAATGCAGAACCACTTTAGGGAATCATATAGGATTTATTTGTTCAGCCTACATTTATGGAACTCCTACCATGTGCAAACACCTTTATAATCAGGAGGTCTCGTATACAACAATGCACACCCAGACAAAAACCCTTGCCTCCCAGAAGGAACACCTCTGTGTGCCCGGGAGGAGGTTGATTTTATTTACTCAGGTGTAGATGATAATGATTTTAATCACAAATCACCATTTTCTAGGTAGTTGCAGTAATGCTGTGACTCCAGGATTTTTAAGACGGCTTTTACAACTTTGCATTTGCATTTTAATTTCTGCTCTTGGGTGGTTGGGCAAGCTTTCAAACCTGTCTTGAATCTTCGTAATTCCCTGGGCGCTCTCTCTCTCTCTCTCTCTCTCTCTCTCTCTCTCTCTCTCTCTCTCTCTCTCTCTCTCTCTCTCTCTTCTCTCTCTCTAGTTTAGCCTCCAATTTCCATATCGCCTTGCAATTAAAATACCTTAAAACCTATTCTGTATTTTAAAAAAACAGTGCACACATGGGAATGGAAACTGTACCTTGCAAAAAAAAATGTCTCAAATGCACCCAGTGATAGGATCATGGTACAATGGACTACGGGTTGTTAAATTTACATAGTTCCTACCACGGGGCTGCAAGAGGCATGCAACTGTAACAGCCATCAACGAATTCCCCTCAGAATAGGACATTTGTGGTCTCTTGGAGGCAGAACGCTCACATCAAGCTGGACCTGAGGGCTCTGGGAGGTGGTCAGTTACCATTCTCTTCCTCCTGCCCCATGGATCCATTCCTGACCTGTCCTGCCGTCCGGCAGACTCTTCCCGCACAGAGACATCTTCCTCTGCGTCCCTGGGCAGATGGCCCCTGGCAGGTCAGTGACCCTAACAGTGATTTCTATATGAGACCTGCCTGTCATTGGGAGTCCCACCACCCATGTGTCCTGGAACCATATCTGTGGATGGGAGACAGGTGCACCTGCCCGTATCTCATGATCCCACCGTGACTCATGTCGATTAGAGAAAGGTCCAGTCCTTGTGCAAAGAAGACAGGGGACACCTGCCACGTGCCCCTTCCTGTCCTCTAATCTGGCATCAGCACATTGTGTCTGTTCTTAGCCGTGAGCCTGGGAGTCGGGAGGCCACTGTGGAGCAGCTGTTCTGAGTAACGGCACCACCATATGCCACCCTGTGCCCGTGTGCAACATGTGCATATGGCAGACTCTCTCTCATCCTGTTACCATGGGGATCAAAAGAAACCATCCCTGCCGGCCCCCCAAAATAACAATTCAATTAGACAGAGGTTCAAGAGATCTCTTGTGCAACCCGAATGGACAGCAATACCAAGTTCTGGAAAATGGCCGAGCGTGCCGTTTTAAATGTTCTCACCCCACAAAAATGGCAAGTTCTGTGCATTCTGTCCTGCTGTAACTGAATGCCACAGGCTGGGTGTTTTGTAAAGAAAAAAAAACAAATTATTTCCTCGAGTCCTGGATGCTGGATGATCCACGGTTCCGGGATCTGTGTCGGGTGCCTTAGCTTTTTCATCACTGTGACCACAAGACAGGACCAGAACAATTTTAGAGAAGGAAGACGTTACTTGGGGATTCACGGCTTGAGAGGTCTCAGTCCACCCAGGTGGGATTCCTCTGGGATGCAGAGCGATCTCAAAAGCTCCTTCTGGTATGTGTCTGGAACATCTTTATTTTAGATGCAAAGAGACTGTCCACTAGACCAACATGATGCCCACACCCCTGGCCATCTGACACACGGCCAAGGGTTGGTGAATCTCCAGGAGGCTTTGGTCAGGGGTCTAACCCTCCAGAGGGGTCATTCCCCACCTGGCGGGTAACTCAGTCTTCTCGTTCTCAAACTGTGCCTCAAGGGCTCTGATGACCCACCGGAGACTCTGAGAGACCACCCGTTTTACCTCATTTCAAGTCAACTTTACCTTCTAATAAAAGACACAGGAATGCACCCAGATCCTCAGCGTCCACTGTGATGCATCTTCACCAAAAGAGCAGAACGGAGTCACCAGCAACAGGATGGAAAGGTTGGGTGTTGGTCCCTTTGCGGGAGAAGCTCCTGTGCCTACTGTGAGCTGCACAGGCCCCAGAGGGGGAGAGGACGCTGACTTGATGGATCAGTGCTACCTGTTCCCGATGCCGCAGCAGGCTGCACGGGTGTTTTGTTCTTTTGCACTGTCGGCTGACGCTCGCTTTTGTTTTTAGAACTTGATTGCCATCTCAATAGCGTCCCACCAGGGAAGAAGGCCAACACAGGTCCCCAATCACCCTGCTGGACCAGAATCCAACTGGACTTGACCGTTTGACTTCCCAAGCGTCCCCACAGACACCTCCTCAAACTCCTGACAAACTATTTATCACCCACTAGAGGAACAGGGCTGGGGTGGTCTCCCCAATTTACAAAACGTGTTTGGGGAATTTTACATTTTCTCTTTAATCCAAAGCTCTTTGTATGATTTTTTTTTTTTTGGAGGGCGGGGGGTGCAGGGGATTGAACCCAGGGCCTTGTGCATGCAAGGCAAGCACCCTACCAACTGAGCTAGAGCCCCAGCCCCAAGCTCTTTGTATATGTTGACTCCAAAACACATTGGAGCACATTGGACCAGGGCCAAATTCCTCCCTTTGGAAGGTGAACCTTTATCTTACCTTTTTTTTTTTTCAATTTATATTTTAGAGGCCATTCTTCAACCTTTGGACGCCAGGATTGGATTTCCAAATATTCTCTTCATGATTCTCTCCCTGGCTTCTTCTCTTTCTCTCTCTCCGTCTCGCCCATCCACCTAACGTTTTGTTTTTCTATTTTACCAGCCCAACGGCACGCACAGGACACGAGCAGTTCTTGCTTTAGCAGCAGAAGGCTGACCCGGTCTTTATCCGGGAGCTAACGTGCTCTGTGGAGGCCGATCCCGTTGCCGCTCACGGTGACAGCCGACGTCACTTCACTTGTGGCTTCTTACCCTCGGTTCGCACACCCAGGGGGACGTGGCTGCGATAGATCACGTTCTTTGTCACAGTCAGACTCTCTAGTCTTGTCAGGAAGTTTTTGAAATAGATAAAAGGGCACACATTTAAAAATAGATGGTTTTTTTTTCCTATTCCTTTCATAAGGAGGTATAACACTTAAAGCAAATCGATCTTTATAAAAATGCTTTGGAGTGACACCTCATTTCACGTAACATGGCTACTCAGTCAGAATTCAAACGATCGTAGTCTCCTTAGAAGTGGGAATCTCTGAATAAGAGAAAAGTCTACTAACTATCCCATCGTGAATAAGTGTCCTGATTTCATTTCACCAAGGAGAGCCACACTTGAACAGGTCCTCACCAGGGATTTGCCACTTTTTAAAATTAGTTTTTTTCTCCTGTTCCATCCCCTCTCCCCCATGAGTCTGTGGATTCCGGTCGATCCTGTATCACACGGCAGGACCTCGCCTTCTGATGGTGGGGAGGTGCAATTGGTTCCACCACCTTAAGGGATCCTACAAATCCTCGGTGAAGAACCCTGTTTCAAAAGATCTGAAATCCGCCACGGCCGATCCATGCCTCTGAGATACCTCTCCGTGGTGGATGGTATCTTATTGGGAGCTCAGGGTTTTTTGTTGTTGTTTTGTTTTGTTTTTGTTTTTTTTTTTACATTCAATCCTACTCTTCAGAGTTTAAAGGGCTCTTTCAAACCTGCTATAAATCAGGTTGCCTGGTAACGAGCAATGTCCTGCTCAGGGTCCGATTGACATTTCCTGTCTCAGTGCGAACTCCCGTAGAGACAAATGTGGTGCGACTCAAGAGCCCTACACTCTTCAGAAACCAGATTTCATGGGGGAGAGGGGGGTGAGAACACAGTCCCTGGATGTCTCTATTAATAAACAAGTGAGATGTCAATATCTCCAACGTGCAAATGGAATACTCAATGAGAGAGTAGATGTTTTATATATTAAAAGGTGGTTCGCGTGCATTTTTAGGAGGAACTAAAGATATTTTAGGCTTATACTTCAATAAGGAAAAAAAAAGATCTTAAAGAACTTCATGGAAAAAAAAAGTACATTATAAATCAACCGTTTAATTATTCAGGTGGAGAAGATGGTGTCCCATTCCTAGATGAGATGTCAAAACTCCCGAGTCACCTGTGTCCATAAATAGAGATTTATCCCGCCAGGCATGGGGTCACACACCTGTGATTCCTGCAACTCCGGAGGCCAAGGCTGGAGGATCACAAGTTCAAGGCCAGTCTTACAACATAGTGAGGCTCTAAGCAACTTATCAAGACGCTGTCTGAAAATTAAAAAAAATAAAATAAAATAAAGAGTTCTGGGCTGGGAATGCGGCTCAGTGGCTAAGCACCCCTGGTTCCATCTCCAGTACCAAAAGAGAAAGGCGATTTTATTCATGGAAGTGGAATTTTTTTTTTTTTTTTATGATGACTTGCTTTATACAGTTGAGAAAACGGAAGCTCACAAGGTAGGAGGTGTTTATTGGTGCCCCTTCTGGCTGTTTATTTTTAAGCAACACTCTGTAGCAGCAGATTATAAGGTGGGAGTTTGGACTGTGAATATGAACCTTGCAGACCCATAGGAGGTCATGCCAGGGTCTCTAAGTTTTGATAAAGATCGTCAACAGTTGTTGCTGATGCAAGAAGGTCAGTTATATCCCTTTATGACCACACTGAAGGATTATGGTGAGCGATGCATTCAGCCGACACTTATCATTAATTTGTTTTATCAGTTTTATTCTAGTTACTCCTTTATACAGCGTTCTCTTAATTCATTCAACAACTATGTATTCAATGCTTACACCAGGATCAAGCCTCACCTCTCTCTTCTTTCTGTTGAAACCAGGATTTGTTGTAACCAGGGGCATCTCTCTCTAATGGCTAGCAATCCATTCCCCACTACAGAATTGGTTTCTAACCAGCTTTAGTTAATGATGGTGTCAGGCTTCCTAAATCACCTCTCATTTTGTTCAGCCCATCGATCATTCTGCAGGTCTCGAGACACAAGTTATCATCCCTTTTTACGTCTATGAAAACGAGGCACCGATTCTCGCCATTTCCACGCGTCCGTCTCATCTTGCCATTATCCTGAAATGATTTTCTTGGAACTCTCCCGGGAGTGTTCAGAGGATTCCTGACTCCCTTCAGCACACGAGAAGTTTTGAAAAGCCAGGGCCATGGGTGCGTGATAGAAATCACAGGAGTACCCAGAAGGGTCCCTTTGCCCCAGGAAGACCCTATGCACCTGCCTTATGTAGCTTCTTTGCTTGTAGCCAAATCCTAAAGGAGTTCATGGAGATTTATGTAAAAATGCGATGGGGGCTCTCTGGTAATTGGGGCTGCACAGCACAGATGCTGCCTGATTCTCAAAGAGCAGACACAGGGGCAGGAAGGGGGTGCCCTCGCTGGGCCGGAAGCCAGGGCTGGGAATCATTGTAATTGTAGATGAAATAATAATTATTTGAGATCGCTTGCTAATCAGCAAAACCCTGGAAGAGGCTGCCGACAAGAGGCTGGTGGAGTAATTAAGGTGAAGCACTGTATTTGCATACATTTACACTTTGATCATTGTTTGCAAGAGGCCCTCTCTAGAAAGAGATTCGGCTTCTTTAAAGATGCATATTAAATCAAAGGAGGAACTCTAGTGTGTTCCTAATGCTTAAAGAAAAACCACCACCAAGAACCCCCCACACCACATGGAGACACTTAACTAAAGACGCGTTAATTATAAGATCAGGTTCACCTTTTATTGTATAAAATTATCGAATACAGCTAATGAATCATTGCTTTTATAGCATCTGAAATACATGTTGAAGTTGGGAACTTCCCGTGCGCCTGTATTGCACGTTATCATTGACCACAGCATACACGTTATATCCCCTGTCTACTTGCTGAATGGCCTGATGAGGCATCACTGGACCTTACCAGTGTATTCAGTTGTCAAACGGTTTGCATCGAGTGACAGCTTGCCAGGTATGCTTGATGGATGATTTGGATTTCAGCCTTCGCAAACTTAACTTGTAGATTTCGAGGCTGAAACCAAGCTCGAAGCTCAGTTTTAGGTATCTTTGGGAGTCCAGGGTTACCCAACTTACAATTGACAGGGAATCACCTTGAGAAGACAATCGTTTGAAAGAGAGCTTTGTCATTGGATGGTCCAAGGATGGAGCGTGGGGAGGGTTTGCACCATGCTTTCTGGTTGGATGACCTTCAACAAACCGATTGACCTCTGTTCTCAGTTTAGCTTCTTTAGAAAATTAAAAAATTGGCTCTAAATACCCCAATACCACTGCAACCTCTTCCAAAGCCTCTTTGCCGTCAATAGTCATGGTAATAACCTATGCACACATGCATTATGTAAAACCGTGTATTTTTACCCACATGGATACAATATTGATATACATAGATATATGATAGAATATCGGTACATATTGATACAATGTGGATACAATCTCGATACAATGTGGAAACAATCTCGATACAATGTGGGTACAATCTCGATACAATGTGGATACAATCTCGATACAATGTGGATACAATCTCGATACAGCACAGATACAATCTCGATACAATGTGGAAACAATCTCGATACAATGTGGGTACAATCTCGATACAATGTGGAAACAATCTCGATACAATGTGGAAACAATCTCGATACAATGTGGGTACAATCTCGATACAATGTGGATACAATCTCGATACAGCACAGATACAATCTCGATACAATGTGGAAACAATCTCGATACAATGTGGGTACAATCTCGATACAATGTGGAAACAATCTCGATACAATGTGGGTACAATCTCGATACAATGTGGAAACAATCTCGATACAATGTGGATACAATCTCGATACAGCACAGATACAATCTCGATACAATGTGGAAACAATCTCGATACAATGTGGGTACAATCTCGATACAATGTGGATACAATCTCGATACAGCACAGATACAATCTCGATACAATGTGGAAACAATCTCGATACAATGTGGAAACAATCTCGATACAATGTGGATACAATCTCGATACAATGTGGGTACAATCTCGATACAATGTGGATACAATCTCGATACAGCACAGATACAATCTCGATACAATGTGGATACAATCTCGATACAGCACAGATACAATCTCGATACAATGTGGATACAATCTCGATACAGCACAGATACAATCTCGATACAATGTGGATACAATATTGACACAAGTTCGTTTCTTTCTTGTTCCATGAATGTTTCCATTGAGGGGAAGCCAACTCCAGCCTGTTTTCACTTCTCAGAGAGAATGACAGCTTTCTCCTTCTCGGTTTCTCATTAATCATGAAGCTTTGCTGTCTCAGAAATTCCTGTCACCGTGAGGGTTGTTCTTGTTCTGTCCTCTCTCTGTCTCTTCTCTGCCAAAGCCTGAGCTGGGGGGCGGCGGGGGGGAGTGGAAGAGAGCAGCCAGAAGTTGAGTGGTCAGCGGCTTCAAGAGTTGGGTTTTGTATCGGAACGAGCTGGGGGGGGGATCTGTCACTGCTTTCCAGGGGAAATTTCAGCAATTTTGAGGCAATTTATCAGGTGGCTTTGGAGAAGGGAGGAGACAGAGTGCAGCAGCTGAATGGGAGCTGAATGGGAGCTGTTCTTTGCAATCTGTGCGTCTCAGGGTGCCGTGGGAGGCGGGTCGTCCACCCTGGGAGCTCTTTGTGTGGCGTTATTTTGTCTGGGTTTTTCTTCTGCTGTGTCATGTGATCCCAGGCACCGACCTCTGAAAGCTCTCTCCCCTGTGACACGGTCTTCTACCTGTGGGCGCTGGGAAGAAAAGGAAGAGCAGCCATAAAGCGCAGAGCCCAGATCTGAGGGATGTCTCTGCGCCACCCACGTTTCTCTTGGGAACTAATGAGGGCCCTTTGGTGCTTTCTGTTCTCAGACACAAGCCTTGGTCTCTCCAGGGATGTCACCGCGGGAGCTTTGAAGAGGCACGGCATGGTGCAGTGTGATTCTAAGAGAGACAGAGAGAGAGAGAGGAAGAGGGAGACACACACACACACACACTCAGGAACAAGTTGTGGGTCTGATCCGGCGGAATGGGAAAGATGTTTCTGAAAATAAAAGCTTTTGAACATAAAACGGAAAATTGTACGAAAGCCATCTCCTGCGCTGGATGGATGGCCACTTCCATCCCTCTTTCAACCCCTTCTTCAGATCACATTACAGTGGGGCTGGCCTTCACTTGTAACCAGTTCCCGGGGACAAAATTCTTAACCCATCGGCAGCCTTTGAAACGCTGCTCAGAGAAAAAGTCGACCTTGAAACGTATTTATCTTGTATCTCCTTATAAAAAAGAGATTCCCAGCTGGTCACCGGGGTCCGTTTCTACACGGCTAGCTGGGCTCATTTTGAACCGTGAAGGCAAACCAGACAGATGGTTCAATCTGTTTCAAAAAAACCCATCGACACAATTGGTTTTGGTAACAAATCTTGGGAAAGTAATGATGGGAGGTTGGGAAATGTATTCACTGCTGCCTGTACCTGATCAGTTTGCAGGTTGTCCCCGGGGTTCTAGCTTTCTGGATTGCAGAAAATGAATGCAAATGGAATGAAATACTCTGGCTGGTAAAGATGGCAGCCAGGCTAAGACCATTGACTGTGGAGCTGTCCACCGTCCCGGTGCTGAAATCGGAGAGGGGCGGGGGCCGGGGGGGACACGCTGGGGGACAGAGATGTTATACTCTGTCCTGCAGGATGAGCATACTCTGGGCTGGAGAAAATCATGGTGCCCTCATTCAGAAGCTGGCTATCTGTCTTATCAGGGGAGTTGGATGCAGGAGAGTTAAGCCCAATGTGCAATCAGGACACGCACAACAGCTCAAGTGTGGAGGGCCCTTGTGTCGACTGGGTCACGTATTTATTTATATAAGTGAGTCTGCGAAGTGTTGGGTTTTAGTCGTCCACTAATAAAAAACAAAAGTGTATGGACCCTACTGACTTCCCAGATCACAGGCATTTTTATACGGAGGAAGCCCCTTTGGTGAAAATTTGCAGAATGACAGTAAACGGGACTGGTAGCCAGTCCACGTGCCCAGCACCTACTGTACCATGAACATCTCCACGTCCCACTGAGTGACCATCCTGGTAAAATGGCCGTCAACAAGCATATGTCATTAGCAAGAAATGCAAGCAGATTGACACTTGAGGTACAAAGTCACCTGCCCCCGTCTGTCCTGTGACACTGACCAAGGTATGTTCTTCTGAATGGTTTCTACCTAAATTATGGAAATGGACGCAGGACACTGCAGTCCAAATCGAGGCCACCACCCCAAAGAAAAACCAACAGTGGAGACGAGACTCATTTCTGTGAAATACGATGCTTGTGTCCTACATCTCATGGTGGCGAGTTGAGGAACGTTTACCCTGATGTGGCTTAATTTGCCTTTCCAGTGGGATTCCTGGGTTGCTTATTTCACAAAGCGGCTCTCTTCTGTTCCTGTGGCTCTCAGATTGCAGCGTGACACATTTTAGCCTTGTCTTGTGAACACACTCCAGGCTGGGCTCGTTTATCTTTTGGTTGTCATTCTTCTTTAGTGGCTTATCCGATCCCCAGAGTCACACAAAACGGTAAAGAAGAGAGTGCACGTTCCTCTCTTCCTGGACCCGGGCTCTCCTTCTCTATTGATCCCCGCTGGATGGGGTGCTTGCTGCAGTCCGGGGGAGCATCCTAGCTCTTCAGGGACCCTCCTCTTTCATTCCGAGCTCCTTGGCGCAGTGTCAAGAAGGGGCTTGGCACTCGGGCGCAGCTCCTTGGTGCTGCTCGGGCTTTCCGGAGATGTGTCAATCCATTGCAGCAGAAGGGCCCCGTGTCGTGGTCATCCATCTTTACCGTCCCCAAATACACGATCACAAATCCACACAACGCGTGTCTTGACGCGTAGGAGACTCCCAGGAGCCACTTATATCCAATGACTTGAATCATGGCCCCCAACCCACACTCTGCCCCTCCCCCGTAGGCTGCTCCGTGCCCGAGAGGAGCCCAATCAGCCGTGCAAATGTGCCTCCCTCCCTCCTTGGTCCGGGCGGGGAAAAGATGGCAGAGGGAAACCAGGTCTGGTGAGATGCTTCTCTGGCTGCAAGATGAGTTCACGGCCAAGGCGTCTTGATTTGGGAAAGACGGCAAGCATCCTTGACTGGGCATCCGCAGGGACACCTGCGGGGACTTCAAAGAATGGGACCCAATGTCCCCTCAAAGTCAGCACCGTCAATGGGCCAGCGACTTTGCCCAAGCCACGGAGCTGAGCCTCAATTTCTGCACGGGGCTAACCCTCCTCCCCCCAACACCCCCCACCATGAGCGCAGCAAGCCCCCGTCCGCTGTGTTTCCACGTGGCACTTGGTGACACTGCGCTCTTTCTTTTCTCCTGAATCCCTCCTGGTGGGGCCCTGACGGCCCATTCCTCATGCACCTCCCTTGAGAGTGGGTCACGTCCGGATGGGAAGGGCCTGGCTGAGCCCTGGACACTTGGCAGCTTTTCGATAAACAGTTGTTGACTGACGGCCCTTAGGGCGTGAAGGATGAGTTTTACCAAAAGGCTTCATTTGCATAATGATCAGCGCCAGATTGACAGGGGAAAGGGGGTGCCCCCGGGCCACTTTGGATTTGCATTGCCTGCTCCCTCTTGTGCTTGAAGCCTGGGCCACATCAACTGAATTTAAATATTCCAGGGGTGACGTCTCTGGAAGACAACAAATGTGGGTGGTGGTGTAAAAAGTTTCCATTAATAACTCAGGCAACATCCTGCAGTGGACAGTCCCTCGGGAGCCCTTCGATTCTGGAATGAGCTTCGGTCTCACGGCCACCTGTAGCTGTTCTCAGCGGCTCCATGGAAAAATGTCACCAGGTCTGAATCCCTGTGAGTGTCTGTATTTAAGGGGCTCGACATCTCATGATCCCAGAGGAATATGCAAAAGAAAAGACCTATTGCTGCTCCGGTCGCCCTTTTTTATGCACCTTGTTAGTTGACCTGTTGGGGCTCAAAGGAGTGATTATAAAGGGTATTAGTCAAGGGTATTTGCTTTTTTCTCTCTCCTGAACTTCTTCTCCCCGGGCTACATTCCTTTCCTTTCCGATTCCCCTTTTGAACCTAGTCCTGCAGAGAAGTTTCTGCTGGAACCACGGGTGTCCCCAAACACATCTGGTGACGGATTGGCACCAACACTCTGCCCGGCTTCTCTTTCATTCTGCACTTTCCTGGGCCCAACTTGATTCGATTTCACCCGATGAGCCATTTTTTTTTTTTTTTCCTTACCGAACACCTCGGAGAGATCAATCTTTGTGTTTATCAATCGTGACTTCATCATTCACAGCCACTCGGGTCGCTCATTTTGGAGATTGGAAGACGCGAGGACGGTTTTTGCAAAGGGAGGAGACCAAGTTGGTCATCCCAAGGACAATGATTGACGGGAAATGTTGTCCCCGATGACATTTGACAGCTTCCCAACTCTTAAAGTCTCTTTCTTGGGAGATTCGTGGTGCATTTCAACAAACGGGATATTTTTTTAACTACTGTGCAATAAAGGGTGTGAATATTTGGGAGGCCTGAGTAACGGAGTGAAATGATATTCTGTAACTGCATAATCGTTATCCCACAAAACCATGCAGTGATTGCAAGAGCCGCTGCAAATGCAAGACAGATGCATGGATTTTCCTTCCCCCCAGGCTCCCTCTCTCCCTCCCCCTCTGTCTCTCTCTTTCTTTCTTTTTGATACCAGGGATTAATTGAACCCAGGGGTGCTTAGCCACTGAGGCACATCCCCAGACCTTTTCAAACATTTTATTTTGAGATAGGGTCTCACTAAGTTGCTTAAGGCCTCCCTAAGTTGCAGAGGCTGGCCTCCAAATTGCAATCCTCCCGCCTCAGCCTCCCGAGCACCTGGGATCACAGGCCTATGCCTCCGCTGCATCTGGCTAGGTGCATGGATTTTAACACAGCAGCCTACAAAACCCTCATCCGTACTGATGACACACCCCAAATTCTAAGCAATTTTTAAGAAACTATACCTTGAACAACCAATAAAAAAAAAAAAGAAGAAGCTATACCTTCTTAGAGGCTGGATACCTGCCCAAGAAATATGTCGGTTATTATCTGAAAAGAATATTAAAATACCTCTTGTCATTTCCAACTAGATATCTGTGTAGGACGGGATGTTCTTCTTGGATTCCAACCAAAGTAACACAATACACTGAATGCAGACACGGATGTTAGAATCCAAAAGGCTGCATGAAGCCAGAGATTACAGGGATTTACAAAACCATAAAACCCTTTCCACGTTTCAATTTTGCTTTGTGAAATGATGATGTTGATTTTCTGCACTCCTAAATGAATATAATAATAGAAGGGCCTCAGTTTTATTTTCAAATGTGGTAATTGACAATAAAAAAGATACTTTTCAGAGTTCTTTATCCTCAATAATCTTTAGCTTTCATTTTTGGGGGGTAACGGGGATTGAACTTGGGGTCACTTGACCACTAAGCGACATCCCCAGCCCTGTTTTGTATTTTATTGAGAGACAGGGTCTCCCTGAGTTGCTTCGGGCCTCGTTTTGGCGGAGGCTGGCTTTGACCTTGCGATCCTCCTGCCTCAGCCTCCTGAGCAGCTGGGATGACAGGTGCATGCCACCGTGCCTGGCCCCAAACCTCTCATTCTTGGTCTGCTGGAGGTCATGTGTCGTTAATTTTTGCTACAGTCCCTGCACTAACTGGTGTGTCAGGCGTGAGTCAGGCGATTGACTTTCCAATTGAAGTCTCTTACAAAATGCACATTTAAAAAACACACAAACAAAGAACACCTCACAGCCATTGGCGAATTCTTTTTCCTACACCACAGTTTTTCGGATCTTGTAACATACATGGACTTGGGTGTTATTTGGGGGAACCCGTAAGTGAACTTTTCTTGCTGTTCTTGGGGCTTGTCCGTTGGGTGAGAGAGATCAGTTTTTTTTTTTTTTTTTTTTTTTTTTTTGTATCAGCAGAATGGCACTTTTTACCTTATTTTGTTTTCCCACGGGCTTGGAATGATGGTGCTTGGTGTATAAACGGTTTCCTGCAAACCTTCACGCGGCAGCTGACAGATCCTTTGAAAATGGGGAACAGGTGCCCGGATTCTAACACAGCTGCCCACCACCAGACACAGGGGCCTTGTGACTCCTGTTATTCACCTTTCTAGGGCGGGGGGGGGGGAAGCTGTATAAATAGAAGAATGAGCAAAGAACAATTTGCTTCCTAATCTAGAAAGAATGCTTAATGATAAGACAAGGAGTCAGTCGAGTGGCTCAAGTTGCATTCACAGAGGAAACAGTGGATAGGGATGATTTTCAAGAAGCAAAAAGACAAACTAGAAACAAGAATCTCGACCCGTATTTCAGGCCCTTGGAAATATTTAGAATCGTGCCAATGCCAACCAAAGCAGCTCTGCTGTAATTCAAGGTGTTTATAATAAAGATTAACAGAAGAGCAGGGCACGGTGGCACACACCTGTCATCCCCGAAGCCCGGGAGGCTGAGGCTGGAGGATCGAGAGTTCAGAGCCAGCCTCCGCCAAAGCGAGGCCCTAAGCAACTCAGGGAGACCCTGTCTCTCAATAAAATGCAAAATAGGGCTGGGGACGGGGCTCAGGGGTCAAGTGGCCCTGAGTTCAATCCCCTGAACCTCCTCAAAAAATAAATATAAAAATTAAACAATTAAGATTAACAGAAGAATTGTGAAAGCATATTATACAGACTTGGTAATGAACTTTACAATACAATAAAAATGGAGTATTGTCTAGGAAAATAGAAGCTTCCAGAAATGACCAGCACAATGTATCCCATCCTAATAAACTTGAATCTGCTAATGAGTGATTTTAGTGATCAGTAATTCCAATATGTTTCTTTTTTCCAAACGTTCTATAAAATGCTAGTTTGCGAGCAGCATCTGCTTTGCCGGGAACCTGTAAGAAATGAAAACCTCATCCTCTCCGTATTGCACTGACGAGAAGCTTAGGGAGTGGGTGGGTGGGGGCAGAAATCTGTCATTTAAAAAACGTTTGTGTTGACCCTCACACGTGGCCAAGTTTGAGAAGCACTGGTTCCAAATACTGAAGACAATCCGAAGAGGTAAATTCTCCAAGCTCACACAGGAGTATAACATAAACCACCACCAAATGGGTGGAAAAGTAAAAAAAAGAACAATTCTCCGTATGAATAAAGATGAAAAAAAAATCTAAATAAAATGCAGGTAGAACATAGGCACGTCTAGCGCCAAAGAATATTATGTTATAATCAAGTAAAATTTATTCCATGAATGAAAACAGATTCAACATAAGGAATTAGATGGACATGCATAATTCATAACACAACTTGAAACAGAACACCCCCAGTCATCGCACCGAAAAATGGCACACAGGTATTTGGAGGATAAAACAGCTTTTACAAATGCAAAACCTAAGTGAAGCAGCTTCAGGAAAAAAAAAAAAAGTGTGAAAATGATCAACGACATTCAACCACAATAATAAGTGTCAATCAAAGTGTGAGATTCTGGGAGACTTCTGACACAATTATCTAATAGAACACAAAAAGGAAAAAAAATTATGTTGATATTAAAACATGAGGCAGAATTATTTGTCTTGGCAGATTATTTAGAGACTAGTAAAAAACAACAACAAAAAAAAAAACAAGTAGAGTGAAGCAGATCTTGCCGGCGTGAATTAGCAACATCCATCTGGTTCCATACGAAAATCAATTGTTTTTCTCTAGTCATAATAATTTCTTTGAAAAACGATTTTAAAATTGCCACCCACAGCAATGCTCAAAACGATCAATTCACAGAAACAAATCTCATCGGAAAGGGTTGGATCGTGTGTGGAGAAATCTCCAAAATTGCCAACTACAAAATACAAACTCTGAGCACAGGTAGCGAGAGCGAATCGTCCTGAATCTGAAAACTTCGTTGTATGAGTCACAAAGGTGTCAATTTAATGCATTACCAAAAAAAAAAAAAAAAAAGAATCCCAGTGTGTGGGGAGAAATAAAATATTCTTGAGGTCCAGCAGTAAACCAAGAACTTTATGGAAAAAAATAGTGTTTGCATCATAGTGTTGGTGTGTGTGTGTGTGTGTGTGTGTGTGTGTACCTGTGTGTGTGTGTGTGTACCTGTGTGTGTGTGTGTGTGTACCTGTGTTACACATATGAAAACATTTCATGAAGTCCTTAGTATAGTGAAGGACTAGATAGATAGACGTGTCACTCCATCAGAGGACACGGGACACACATGTGCACACACGTTAAATGAGCATGTACTACACACTCCACAGCCATGTCATCAGGTCACAGTGTCCTTCAGTAGGACAGGCTGTTGGACTGATCCCCTTAATAAATGGTTCTGTCAGTACGATGGTTCTGGAGAGTTCCCCAAAGGCTCCTGTGTCGGAGGCTTGGTCCCCCATGTCCAGAGGTGGCACTGCTGGGAGGTGATGGGGTCAGGAGGGCTGCCACCTCATAAGTGGATTCATCCATTGATGGATTCAGAGCCACATGAATCATTGGGAGCAGAATCTGTTGGAGGTTGGGCCTTGCTGGAGGGGAGTGGGTCCATGAGGGTGCACCCTTGGGGACTATATCCTGCCCCTGGTGGCATCCTCTTGCTCTCTGCTTCCTGGCCACATGATCTCTGCTCCAGGTCACCCTCTGATTTTGCCCCCCCCCCCCACCCCCAGGACGACTCAATTGGTGATTGACTCTTTTCCCTGGAGAGGCTCTGTAATCGACTGTCCTCCCTGGATGGAGGCGGGGTCCCTTCCTTCACCCTGTTTCCCTCCTAGTCACATGCTGGGGCTCCTGCCCACAGTGCTTTCTCTGGAGCATTTGATCATTCTTCTCATTTCTTGTCTTCCCAGGACGGACTGATTCAGCCATCGACTCTTGACCCTGGAGCAACTCGGTCATCTGCTCTTTTCCCTTAGTTGATTCGGGCATCGACCTGTTTTCCCTGCGCTGGTTCGGTCAGCGACTCTGTTCCCTGGAGTCGCTCAGTCATCCATTACTTCCCCCTTGGACTGATTAGGCCAACCAGTCTTTTCCCTGGGAAGACTCAGGCATCCGCTCTTCCCTGGATTGAGGGAATCACTTCCTGTCAGCACCTCTTTCCCTCCCAGGACTTAGTCAATCAACGACTATTTCCCAAGCTTAGCACACCCTCCTGGTTGGCCTGTCTTTAATGCATTCTCTGCGTTGACTGGATCATCTCCTGGTCTTCCATTGACTTTTCCTGGGTTGACTCGGTATTCCACTGAGTTCCCTGGGCAGCTGGTCAGTGACTCCTTCCCTGTGCAGATTCGGTCATCTACTACATTGCCTGAGTTCATTCGGTAGTCAACTGTTTTCCCTGGACATTCCGTCAATGACTCCATCCCCTGAAATGATTCGGCCATCTACTGGTTTGCCTGGCCTGGCTCAGGTGCTTTCCCCTGGAGTCACTCCGTCCCCATTCTTGAGTGACTCAGCGATCAGCTGTCTTGGCTGGACTGAGAAAGTGGCTTTCTATTAGCTTGTCAATACCCTTTTCCCTCCTTGCGACTTATTTACTGCTCTTCACGGTCAGGGCACCCTCCCCCTTGTCCTGTCACCAGTGACTCTCTATGGACTCTCTCTCCTGTTCACTCTCGATTGTTTCAGTCATTGACCCTTGACACCGGACCAATTCGGTCATCTACTCTTCTCCCTGGATTTGCTCTAGAGTCAATTCTTAGGAGAGTTTCAATCACCACTCTTTACCCTGGGGCCACTCGACCATCGACTCTTTTCCCTGTGTTGGATTCAGAGTCAGCTACTTTCCCTGGAATGTTGGTCCCCATTTCCGTTTCCTGGGACGCTTCAGTCATCTATTATTTTTGCCTGAGTGGACTCTGTAGTCGACTACTTTCCTTGGACATTTGGTCAGCGATTATTTTCCCTGTAAAGATTCGGTCATCTGTTACTTTTGCCTGAGTTCACTCGGCAGTCAACTGCTTTTCCTGGACACTTAGTGATCCACTCCTTTCCCTGGTCATCCACACTTTTCCCTGGAGTGACTCAACAATCAACTCTTTCTCTTGCAGTGAAGAAATGGTTTCATCTTGTGTCCCTCCTAGTGACTTGGTCATTCACTACTTTTCAAGCTCAGGGTGCCCTGTCATCAGTACATTTTTCCTGGATTAACTTGTCACTTGTTTTTCCGGACCTGATGCATTGACACTGGAGCAACTCGGTCATCAACTCTTTTCCCTGGAGTGACTCGGTAATCAACATTTTTCCCAGAACTTAGGGAGTCTCTTTCTCTGGACTTGTCATCACCTTTTTTCTCCTGTTGTGCTCCTCTCATCTTCCCTGGACTGATCCAGTGATCACTGTGTGTTGGGTTGACTCGGTAGTCAACTGATTTCCCTGGTCCCTGACTTTTCCCGGAAGCAAAACTGGCATTGATTCTTTTGCCTGGAGTGACTCGACCATCGATTGTCATGCCTGGACTGAAGGAATCACTTCCTGTCACCTGGTCCTCACCAGTTTTCAGTCTTCCACAGTGTTCCATGCCAGGGGCACCTCCCTGTCATCACATCCTCCACGCATTCTCTGCATTTTCTTTATTTTACCGTGTTTTTTTTTCTGGATTAATTCGGTCATCTTTTTCCCTGGAGAGACTCGGTCATCGACTCTTTTTGTCCTCAGGTTACTCGGTACTCACCTCTTTTCCCTTGGAGTGACCCGGATAGGGACTGTGATCCCTGAACTGCGGGTGTCACTTCCTGTCACGTGGTCATCATCACCCATTTCCTTCCTAGTATCTCAGTCATTCCAAGTTTCCCCTGGGATGGCATTCCGCTCTGTCCCGTCATCCGTGTGGTCTCTGGCTTCTTTGTAACAGAACATTTTCCCTGGACTGACGGCATCATCCTGGGCCTTTCCTAATCAATGATTCGGTCATCCACTCTCTTCCCTGGATGGTCTCAGGCATCGATTACATCCCCTGGTCTGTCTCCCTCGGCTGGTTTCCCTGGCCTGACTTGGTGGTTGCCAGGCTCCCTGGACCTTCTCGGTCATCGACTGCTTTTCCTTGGCTGGGGAGGATCATTCTTGACCAACCTGCTTCCATGGCTTTCCATGCCATTGCTGGAAATCACAGTACTTTCCATGCACACGCACAGATCTGAGCATATATGTGCACAGGTGCCCTTGTGCACACAGGAGTGCCTGAGTCCTCTTCTTAGAGTTACACCCAGGAATGCAGTGGGTGCTCCCAACCAGGAATGCAGGGGGTGCTCCCCAAAGCTCAGGGAGTGCTCCCCAAGGCTCAGGGGGTGCTCCCCAAGGCTCAGGGGGGTGCTCCCCAAGGCTCGGGGTGCTCCCAAAGGCTCAGGGGGTGCTCCCCAAGGCTCAGGTGTGCTCGCCAAGGCTCAGGGGTGCTCCCCAATGCTCAGGGGTGCTCCCCAAGGCTCAGGGGATGCTCCCCAAGGCTCAGGGAGTGCTCCCCAAGGCTCAGGGGGTGCTCCCCAAGGCTCAGGGGGGTGCTCCCCAAGGCTCAGGGGGTGCTCGCCAAGGCTCAGGGGAGTGCTCCCCAAGGCTCAGGAGGTGCTCCCCAAGGCTCAGGGGGGTGCTCCCCAAAGCTCAGGGGGTGCTCGCCAAGGCTCAGGGGTGCTCCCCAAGGCTCAGGGGGTGCTCCCCAAGGCTCAGGTGTGCTCGCCAAGGCTCAGGGGTGCTCCCCAAGGCTCAGGGGGTGCTCGCCAAGGCTCAGGGGTGCTCCCCAAGGCTCAGGGGGTGCTCGCCAAGGCTCAGGGGGATGCTCGCCAAGGCTCAGGGGGTGCTCGCCAAGGCTCAGGGGTGCTCCCCAAGGCTCAGGGGTGCTCGCCAAGGCTCAGGGGTGCTCGCCAAGGCTCAGGGGGTGCTCCCCAAGGCTCAGGGGTGCTCCCCAAGGCTCAGGGGTGCTCCCCAAGGCTCAGGGGCTGCAAAGCGTGCTTCCTCCCCTGAATGACTGGGAGCCTGGCACCTGACTGTATTTCGTGTTATGCTAATTTTCACAATTTACTGGAGCTGGCTTTCCATTAACTTTCAATTTCCTATTATTTCAGTGTGTTCACATTTTACTTTTTATCTATGCAGTTGCTAACTATGCACCTCCAGTTTCTCTGGTATCTCGAGGATTCTTTATGGCATTCCACACCCCAAGGAATTTCTTTCTTTTAAACTCCTAAGTTAAATTTTTTAAATTGGGCTGCACTTGGGTTTGGAGTGACAGAAACTGCTTCAGGTTGTGGAAGAAGGAAGGCCATTTTCTTGCAAGACCTCGGTGTATGCATGCACACTTGTGTGCAGCTGAGTGTGTGTAAGTATGTGAGCTTAGATGCTCGAATCATTTGGGGTTTACTCTTGTGTGTGGACTTACATTTTTCATGTTGCAAATGGCTGTCAGTTGTCCCCAGAGCATTTATTAAAAATGCATCTTTGCCCAGTGTTTTGAGACATCTCCTTTATGATGTACTAAACTTCCTTAGGGACTCTATTCTATTTCTAAGTGTTTCATCTCATTGCTGTTCATATACCTGCAAAAAAAAAAAAAAAAAAGACCAAAACCAAAAATCCCATTTTAAAAAAATATAGATAATTTACAATATGTATAAAATCTATAGGGGCTTGACTTTACCATTTTTTTTTCTGCCTATTTTTGTACGTTCTGGACAATCCAACTTAGTATCAACAGGTCTAGCTCCCTAAGACAGTTTGTGATTTTTTAAAAATTATGAGCATGTTAATTTTCATAAATTGACATCTGTGTATTTTAAAGGCACCCTGTTTCAGAGGATTTAAAGGTTTTTATATATTATATTATTATATATTATATATCATTATATATTATATATTAGATTTTTCACTTACTGGTACCAATAGTTCTTTTGTTCTTGTTGAACATGGAATTTTCTCTCACATTCCTCCTAAGTTTTATTTTTGCGGCATATTAATGGGTTTGGTGTGTTAGTCCCATAACTAATTTACTGAATTGTTTTATTTCTTGAATTAATTATAACTTTGATTCTCCGAGGCTTTCCAGATAATCATCAGCAAAATAATAGGAATTAAATTTTCCCCTATTCCGTGGGCCTCTAATTAGTTTATTTTGTGTCCTCACATTATCCAACACCTTCAGCAGAATATTGAATTGCAGTGGAGATCTTTTGCATCTTTTTTCTCATTTTCAGGATGAATCCCACCAGTTCACAGTAATTTTTTTTTCCAGTGTAGTGTTGAATTCTGTTTGAAAATACTTTATCTAGTATTTTAAGCGTCGTCGGTATTCACAGTTGATATTGGTCTGAAATATTCTTTTTATTATTCATGGCCCTACGTTTGAGTTATCAGTTCAAGTCTTTCCTTATGCATTTAAATATTTGAAAACACTATAGTTGTCAGTTGCACTTTGCTGAAATAAGACTCACATTTCTCCTATAAACGTATTCAATGGTACTTTCTTATCATGACTGGAGAAATTGCTGTCCATCATCAAAATACATGACCAGACTTTTCTTTAAACAGTTGGAAATTTTACATTTTTAGTCTTTCCTCCTTGAACTAACATTGACCTTTTTTTCCCACCAAAGAATTTTAATAGGATTTTTGAAAGTATTTTGAGTATATTAATTTCCTTCTCTATAGTCGCATAAATAGGTACACTGAATACTTATTCATCCTTTTCTGATTCCAAAAATGATAGCGAGACAATATGTGAACATTTTCTTTCTGATTGACCTTCGATGGAATTATTTTATTTATTGGGACGTGGAGTACCAGGAAGTGAACCCAGTAGGGTTTAACCACTGAGCAACACCCCCAGCCCTCTTAAAAAACATTCGATTTAGAGACAGGGTCTTGCTAAGTTGCTTAGGGCCTCGTGAGGTGGCTGGGGCTGGCTTGGAACTTGTCTGGAGATGTCATTTGTTGTGGGAAAGAGTTGAAGACAGAAACCCCACTTCCATCTCCAAACACACTCTATTCTCCTGGCCCGGGCTTCCCAGACTGGACCAGGGTATGGGGTACCCGTCAATCAAGGGACCCCCTTGGTGATCTGCACCAGCCGGCCACCGGCCTGCAGCTGGGATACGTAGCCAGGACACTCGGGAGTGGCTAGGTTGGAGTCATTTCCAAAAACACTGTTCAGTTCTGGGACATCTTGGGGGGGGGGGGCTCTGAAAAACATGGCCATCTGACATTCCCTTTTTATGTTTCTTAAACATTTAACTGCATTCTAGTGGGACTTTACTGAATAACGCCTGTCTCCATAGCTCTTAAGGAACACAGTTTGGGATTATAATGCAGTCAGAGGGTTGGGAAAGATGCACAGAAGTCCCTTGATGTGGGGTGGGCTCCGACCATGATAAAGGTGTCGTAAGCTGAAAAGTGTTTAACACACCTAACGGCTCCGAGCTGAGCTGCATGGGGCCCTGTAGGGTCTGGGTTGGTTCTCTTTGTGGTTGTGCAACTTCTGGGTGCACGTCCGCAGGATGGTGAAAGAACATCGTTTGCACCGCAGCATGTTCTCCAGCCAAGGAAAACATCAAGATGATTCAAACTATGGTTCCTACCAAATGTCCCCTTGGAAAAGCCGGAACGTTGTAAGTCAAACCTCGTCTGCCAGGGACCCGCCGTTTTAGATGATGATCAGATAAATCTGTTGCAGCCGTTTTACTTTCAGAGAAAAGGGAACTTAAAGCCCGTATTTTCAGTAGAGAGAAAGTAAAGCACCGGCCGTGCATTTGATTCGGTAGGAAGACATCTTAAAATCTAAGCTTTACTCACATAGGCCACTGGCAATATTGCTCAAAAGAAGGAAATCCAAAGCACAGGGTTATTGGCAAATGCCTCTTCTGGTAACTTACAGAACGTGGGGTCAAAAGAAGACAAAGAATTAACAGGGTACATAAAGCAAAAAATCACGATGATTTTAACACAATGTGGATACAATGAATGTATAATAAGTCTTTGATCTAATGATGGGAGAGATTTTTTAAAAATTCTGCAAGTATCCAGAAAATTCTCCTGTCCGTGCGTGAGAAATAGAAATAGAGTTGGTCAAGGATGGCTGCGTCAACAAGAACCACCGTGGGGTCATCCTAAGTGGCCGATGGTTGGGGCCATCCCCAGTGAGTGCACGAAGCTATCCGTTTTTTCGAGTGCTGTGAAAGCTACCCGTCCTGGGGTGTTGATGAGCATCCTGGATTGGGCCAGTGGGGGCAGGTATTTCATAGACGTTTGCAGGGTCGACCATAAAGAAGAAGTTACGTATTGAACAATGGAGGGAGTGTGGAATGAGAGAGAGACAATGATGTTAGAGCAAAAGGAAAGAGAAGTTTTGCAAAACAAGAGACCAATGGAGAAATGTGAGAAATACTCTATAACTAAGAAGAACGGAGACATGGGTCTGTCATTTCCTCTGTGCATGCAACATCTCTCATGGCGAGGAATTCTGCAATGCAGGACAGGCTCGCCCCCGGTAGGACCCACTCTGGTCTTGAGTCTGTGTCTCACATGTTGCATCACATCGACGATGTGACACGCACTGTTCGTCAGGAGGTCTGAGATGATCCGCCTGAAGTGCCGATGCAGCTAGATGAGAAGAAGGACAAGGAAATCAAATGTGCAACCTTTGCTTACTGTTTTCCAGTAACGAAGCTGGAGTCGGTGAGCACTTGAGCGTTACACGAGCTTCATGAGAATTTTGCGGGTTTTTTTTTCCCCTTCCCATCGACAATATGTGACTCTCTATTTCTCTCATCCTGAGAAACATGCCCAGAAAACCAATCTGCTGTTGTATATTCCTTTCATCTGCCAAGAAAAGGAAAAAAAAAAAAACCCGCGTTCACCTTATGCTAAAAATCTGTGAAATTCTCACACACAGTGGATTTTCTAAAACAACCTTCCGATTCAATACCATTCTAAGGCCAAGCTTCATGTATTGACCAGAAATGGCGCAGTGGGGGGGGGGGTGCATAACTATGGTAACTCTCGGTGCTTCATTTTGCATTCTAGGTTTTTCGATTTTAAAAATAAGTGGAAATGCTTAGAGATCACAGGACGATACTACAGCGCCAACACGTTGTCAGCTCTGTTTTGGAACCAGGGTTAGTGGTGTGTAAATGCACTTACTCCCAATCCGTAAAGTGCTTACAGGGTAATCGGAGCCAAGACCCCAACGCGGGGCAAACGAGGGGTGATTACGTGCCCTCGAGACCATGTCTATGATAAGGTTTAGAGAAGGCAGAGCTGATAGACACCATTCTGATGGGATATCGTTCATGGGGCCTGGGGACAGGGCCAGGGGTCGGGTGTAGCAAACGAGTTTTTATTGACTGAGCCCTTTCCTCCCGTGCAGAATTTAGCTCCATAATTGAGATGCACGATATTTTTTTTATTTATTTTAATTGGTTACACAGGACAGCAGAGTGCATTTCAGTTCATAGCACACATATAGAGCACGATTTTGCGTATCTGGTTGTACACAAAGTAGAGTCCCATTTTTCGTGTCTTCCTACATGTAGAGAGAGATACTGAGCATTGACTCTGATCAGAAAAAGAGTGATTCTTTCCATGCGTATGTTGGGCCCTCTCCCATGCCCAGCATTATTCTCAGTGATGAACCGACTGGTAAAGATGAGGACGTCCTTAGCTATGCACGGTATGTGTGTATGCATGGCTGCACCCTCTTGGACACTTGGACACACAGACCTGTGCTGTTATTTTGGACTTCGTGGCCCCAATTGCAAAACCAAGTTAAGAATGGACATGCTCCCTGCCCTGAGGGGCGGGCATAAAAATAGATCTGAGCTCGGCAGTGTCCACCAGCAACTCTAAATCTCTCTGAATGCCACAGGCACCCCCCTCAAATCCACAAAGTCAGAGTCACCTTGTGGCGGAATTGTCCGGAACTGGCAGAAACAGCATGGATATATATACCAATATCGAGACACCTGTGTGCATATCCAGACCTCCACAATCTGCGGATAGATCCACAAAGAATAGCTGTCAAAGGACGAACATATCTTTTTAGAAAATGAGATTACATAGGAAACGAGGTTCCATTCTGCCGCAGTCCGGCTGCAGCAAAATAACCGGCGGGGGGGGGGTGACGGTGACGAACAACTTGTGTACAATGGACACTTACCCCCGAATAGTCATGCCTCGCCTGTCAACCAACACTGTGGCTCTCAGCACCATCCCTTCTTGTAAAGATCTAGACCTCGTTGTTGGGGGTCGGGTCTGGAATGGCGGAGATGAATGCACTCCTTCCCCAAACGTTCGTGGAGTGCCTTCTATTTCTAACTCGGGACACAGGTTTCCGCTTGTTCAAGAAGCTCAATGAAAAAGAATCAACATGTGGATTAAACAACAGAAGTGTGGGCCGATCACGACACATTGCAGACGCACCCAGGTGTGGGCTGCAGAGGTGAATTGCGTGCGGTCACCCCTGCCCCTAGCCTGTGGCAGAGCATCCCAGGAGCCGGCCGGAGATGAGCTAGCCGGACCCCGGGTGGACGTCTGAGCTCGGGTCTCATTATTCATGGGGGAAGTCAACGGAGACCTGGTCCCAGCTGGGGCCTGACCACCTCTCACAAGTCCTGACCCCTCTTCCCTGTCTCTGCAGGGTCTGTTTTCTCATCAGGTGAAATGAGCACACTCACTAGGGGTGGCTCTCAGGATTCAATCACGGGCAAACGTGGCATGCCTTGCACGTTATAAATACGCCCCAGGTGTTAGAAATCACGACCACCCACCCAGAAAATCCTAAATGCAGGACTCAGCAGTAATCACCTGACAAGAGGAGCAGAGTCTCCACGGTGTCTAGTGAGTAGCCTTCACGTGTTGACCCCAAGTCACGGACTCAGGCGGCTGATGATGTCTCTTTTCCCACTGGCCAGACCGATTCGAATATGGAATCCGTTGCCTATAATGCGTATAATCTCCAAGTTCCATGAGCTCACGATTGCGCATGGGTTAATGGGGTGCAGTGTGGTCATCCCCTGTGGCATTCGGTGGGTAATGGTCAATCGCGGTCATGAGCGTTTTTCTTCTCTTCAAACACTTACCATCCCTTCCTGTTTGGGAATGTTGAACTCCTTTCCCCAGTTAGTTTTTGGGTGGGATAGGGGTACTGGGCATTGAACCCTGGAGCACTCGACCCCTGAGCCCCGTCCCCAGCCCTATTTTGCATTTTACTTAGAGACAGGGTCTCCCTGAGTTGCTTATGGCCTCGCTTTGGCTGAGGCTGGCTTTGAACTCACGATCCTCCTGCCTCAGCCTCCTGAGCCGCTGGGATGACAGGCGTGCGCCACCGCGCCTGGCTCACCAGTTTCTTAAACAAGGAGATAAATAGGTGTCCTGAGACCTCAAATCTGAGAGAATCATAAGAAGTACCAGATTGCAGAGGAAAGTGAACATGTGTTTTGCGAAGGTGGGAACTCTGTGTCCTGAAACCTGTCCACGCGCTGCTTAGAGACCATCAACCAGTGCATTCTCTGCTCTTCTTTTATGGTTTCCTTACTCCGTGTAGGTATCAATATTAAGTGCATGAAGGAGTGGACGGCTCATTTAGGAAAAGAGCGTCTGGGGTGGGAACCGATGTGGGAAAAGATCCCAGGTCTTCTCTTGGCTGCTGGGGAAGCCTGGACAAATTTTTCATCATCTAATGCTTTTTCAGATCTTCTGTGTTTACCCTCCTGCCTCAGCCCCACAACACGTCCTAAGGCAGGACTGGCCTTCCCCAGGCATTTGATGGTCTCTGGTTCTCTCTTCCAGTCTCGTGCCCTCTCCCTGGGACACCCTGGACATCAGGCATATGGTGGCACAGGAGGGTGGGAGGGTGGGAGTCTTTAAGAAGCGATTGCAAAGGACAGATGCTTGGCTTCCCAACAGCTTGCAAATGGTTTCCTCATAAGGGCAAGACACAGACGTCCTCGTGGACGGACTCTCCAGGGCTCCCCAGACGGTGCCAGGTGTTTCTCTAGGTGGAGCTGGGGGTGAATCTTGAAGCGAGAGCTGCCCTGGGTCAAAGATGTCTGTGAGGGCCCGACGCATCACGGACTCGTGAATCGCTGGGGGCCGCGTGAGCATTAAACACAGAAGCAGCTGGGTCCCCGACAAGACGTGTGGCCGTGTCGCTGGGAGTGGAATTACCACTGCGGCTGATGGTGCGCCGGGAAGGTGTCTCCTGACGTTTGAGTGAGTTGCATCCTTCTTGAAAAAAAAAAATGATCATAAAAAATGCAGGAGGCATTGGCTGGATGCAGCAGAGAAGGTGCCCAGGAGGACGTGGTGTGAAGTAGCAGCCGGCAGATGGTGGGACGGCGTGGCTGCTGCCTGCCCGCCCTGCCAAGGTGCACGGAGCCCTGACAAGGTGATGGTTGTGAAACAAGAAACACAAAAAGAATCTCTGAGTGGTTCTCTCTTTTCAGGATGTGATAGCAAATTGGGGGGTGAAAGCTAGAAAAAATATAGCCAGACAGGACGGGGCAGGGTCCCCCTGGCTCCCACCGTCCCTAGGGGGACGTTTAGTGGTGTCTGTCTCAGTTTGGGGGGTTACCACGTGGAGGAGGGCGCTGGGATCCTGGGGGTGAAGCTAGACACCTCAAAACCCTCTCTGTCTGAGAAATCCCTTTGCTTTTCAGAGGGTATCTTCATCGGCCCGAGGAGCAATTAAGTTTCTAACTATCCTTCCATCCGGTTTCTCTCAAGGTCGGGTGCCAGATCCACCACGTTCCCCGGGACATGCCATTTCTCCAGGAGACACAGAAATAAGAGAAGTACATCCATGGTTCATCTTGAAATCTACCACCTTGAAGGCGATGGCGGTGAGAGACGGAGAGTTACTTTGCAGAGGTTTGCAAGTTCTTGTCCGTGGGGGCTCCTGAAAATCTTGAAAGCGTCGGAGTGGTGTCTCTTCATTGTGCGCCTTCTCTCTGCAAATAACAGGCAACCGGTAGAAGTCAGGGGCTGAGTTTTTATTCTACCAGCTTGGATCTTGGATGGGCAAGAAATAGACATTGCCTTGGAGGCTCAGAGTCAGAAAAAAAAAAAGCGATTGAGTAACTCCTTGTGGGGCCGATGATTCTGCCCCAGGTCCTGGGAAATACTCCACCAACAGTTCGGAATCTACTCGGTGCATTTCCTCCCGTGACTGTGAGTTATCGGCATCCCCCATAAACTCTCTCCCGCTTTAACTCTAAGGGATGGTGTTACCTGAACCTGATATTCGGATGCAAGGGCTTGTTGGTGTGGTCTTTCAGATGAGTAACAGAAACCCAGAGAGGTCAAAGTGCTGTTTCAAGTCTCACCACTTGCTCACGGCACAGACTCACACGCCGACTACGTCATCCTTTGTCTGCCCACACCAGGTACGTGTGCAATGCGTGGTTTGAAGATGGTATGAACGTGTGCACACGTGTCGGTATGCAGAGGTGGGCCAAGGAAGTTTCTTTAGCTCATCCCAGGGGCTCTGGAGGCTGAGGCAGGAGGATCGCGAGTTCAAAGCCAGCCTCAGCCAAAGCGAGGCCCTAAGCAACTCAGAGAGACCCTGTCTCTCAATAAAATCCAAAATAGGGCTGGGGAGGGGGCTCAGGGGTTGAGTACCCCAGAGTTCAATCTCCAGTTCTGAAAGAGAGAGAGAGAGAGAGAGAGAGAGAGAAGGTGGGATTTCTAGCCATCCAGTGGTGCTATTGTTGGTTGAGAAAGAAGATAAAAGTGCTGAGTCTGTATCTATTCGTGCACTGAAATATTTTGATCTTCCATTGGTTCAATCCAAACATGCAGGACCCTTGGGTATGGAGGATAGGCTGTCTTATAGCCCTCTGAAGGTGTCGGGATGCTGCATAATAGGAGAAAAGGATCTTCAGGTGAAACCATAATGTTTGTAGGTGGTATATACTTATGTAAAAAGGCAACCCAGAATAATCAATGTTGCTCTTTCAAAAAAAAAAAAATTCTGGCACTGTAACATGTGACTCCTCAGAAGGTCGAACTTTGCATGAATTTTCAGGAGGGTTTTCTCTGTTTTGCGCACTCGTACGTTTCTAGCTCCCGTTTCTAGCTCACTCCTGCAGAAAATTCTGAACCGTATTTATTAAAGGAACGAATGAACATGAGATTTTTTTTTCTGCATTATCACCAAAGAGGAAGGTGACATTCACATTTATCGAAAGTGAATGTTCTCGCTATTGATTTCTTAATGCAATTTCAGCAAACCCTCCGAGTAGGGTTTTCAGAATGCGTATTTTCTTGACGAGATTCCCAGGTACAGGAAGTTTTCCGGCAGCGCCAGGAGACGTCTTCCAAGATTCACGGGGGCTTCCAGGTGGTTCTCAACGGTGGGTCTCATTTCTTATGTTGCCAGTTCTAAATGGTCTCAGCTGTTTCTTGACAACTCAGCCTAACCCCCGTAATCTAGAAAAACCCGGAAGGTTAAATGACGGGCGCTGTCAGCATCCTTCAGTGACCTTTTACACATTCACAGCTGTTATACTTCTGCTTCTGTTTGGGGCTGGTGTCAGGACTCCTGTTTGGGGCAAAGTAGACCTACGCTGGCAATTTTCCCCATATTTTGCAATTGTGTGTGGGTTTTTTGCAGCAGCCTGACTGTAAGAAGTCCCGAGTGGAGTGTTGAAAAAGTGAGAATATTACTAGGGAGA